>NC_083473.1:20243471-20353613 GCF_030014155.1 Tachysurus vachellii
CTAAAGGCAAACAAACCCGTTTCAAATTACATGCTCTTCTGACCAAAAAAAGATCTATGCACATCTCAAGTCAACACACACATATGCACACACACACACACATACACACACGCACACACATGCGCGCGCACACATATATACACACGCGCGCACACATATATACACACGCGCGCACACATATATACACACGCGCGCACACATATATACACATGCGCACACGCACGCACACACACAAAACAAACAGTTAAAATCCAAATGCCATTTCCACTGCTAAACAATGTAACCTAGACACTACAATCATATCATGTTTTATGGTGTAAAGCACTTACCTGCTCTGTTTTGCGTGCTATCAGGTTACCGATGGTCTTGCTGAAGAAGGAGGCCAGCAGTGGATTAAGAGGTGGATCCTGTTCTAGAAAGCTGTAGAGCTTCTCCAGCAAAGATACATCACCACCCAGCTTGTCATTAATTATGGCCACATCAGAGGTGAGGAGATCGCAGGCAATATTGGGAAGTCTAGATGAACAAAGAAAAAATAATTATATATGCAATCTAAATCTTAATGCCATGTAAAATACACTACTGTTTGACAAGCATATAACTGACAAAACTAAACAGAAAAAGAATAAGAATAAAGGATCTCTAAAAGAAATTACTCTGGATGGTGAAACTTGTAGGTTTTACAAATATATCACACATTTTCTCATTTACATGTGAGGAATATTACTATGAATCTTGCAATGTAATACATGCAGACGCTGTGCTTTATTCTCCACTGTATCTGCATGTGTGTCTAACACAGAGAAACACACTGACATTGCAGGAAGTGACTGTGGAATGATGCTGGAATGACACAGAACTCATCAGTTGGTTGGCCTTTTAAAAATGACTCAATGAGACATCTTACTTGAAGCGCGTTCTCTCCTCCAGGTCAGAAGATGGTTCCTCTGTGATGAGGGTGACCAGCTCATGCATGCAGTGGTCCTGGGAGAGAAAGAGCAGGAGTCGGTGGTTTTGTGCCTTGCACTCCTGGAGCAGGTCCTCCTCCTCCATCAGCTCCTTCAGAGTCACATCCTCCCGATCAAGCAGCTGGTCAATGTGGGAGGTGGTGTGCAGGTCAAACTTCCAAAACATGGCAACGGCTGCAAGAGAACCCACGTGCCTGGACAGAGAGTGTAGACAGCTGTAAACATCTGGCAAATAATCAGTCACATATAAATGAATTAACAGGACTCATGCCCTTCAAAACATTCCACTTTTCTCTTCATTAAACATTATAAAATTTTAGTATTAAATTCTTGAATTCATTTTAATCCTGGCAGAGTGTACAGCTTGCTGGGACTTTTTAGTTTACTTCACACTGCTGGAAATGATCTATTTAAGTGATGTTTAGATTCAATGTCGGTTTAGGTTCTAACCCATGAAAAGGTGAAATGCACATAAGCCTAAAAAAGGAGTACATTTGTACAGAATGTTTTGGAGTCAGTTTTAAAATGTTCAAATAACATTCATTAATAAAGTATTGATAACAAGAAAGTCAACAACAGAATTCCAGTAAATTAATGAGTGATTATTTCCCAATGTAGGAGAGGACAGTGATATGTATAGTAAAGCGGTGACAAGGTGCATATATTAATGTGTACCATAAACCTTTACCCAAAGGTGATGAGACCCAGACTGGTAAGGATGAAGCTGAGAAGTGAAGTAATTTCCCACTAAATCCCTTCAAATTCACCAGTAACATAGTTTTTCCACAAGCAGCTTATATTACAAATGAAGAAAGATGTGTCTCTTTGGTGTCTTTCGATATAACTGAAGAAATTATTATGATCCGTGCAAATATACACCAATATCCGTTTAGAAAACCTTGCAATCTTCAGCGCTACATATAGAAGGATATGCCTTTGCCTGAGTGAAGCCTCTTTGCCTGAGTGAAGAGTTTTCTCAGGCCTCCATATAATTCCTAGTTTTCATATTTGTACTACATAATCAGTACAGAAATAAATGCTACTACTTCAAAAGCCTGTGGCCTCCAGTGGATAAAATGCATGTAATGAATGAACAGTCATTTACCAGCAGATGAAATAAGTGAATCCTTAATTACACCTTCTGCACAAGTAGAAAGGCATTGGAGTGGCAGACTGCAGAGGGCATGGAGCGAACGAGCATTAATCAGCATGGAGTCCGCGTCCCACCAGCACCTCCTCGGGACACAAATACCTTAGAGGGTCACTGGAAGAGCAGAAGCAGGAGTGAGAAACAAAGACAGAGAAAAGATTGCAAACAAGGATGACATAATGTCGGACCAGAAACCACTTTTCATTCTGGAAATACTGCAAAACACGCATATACCATGCTACAACGTACAATCAGTCACCATTTTATTAGGAATGCCTGTACTTAGCCATTCATTCATTTATTTCTCTAATGAAGCATTTATCTTGTGGCAGCAGTGCAGTGTATATGATCAGACCGATACAGGACAAGAGCTTCAGTTAATGTTCACATCGAAGAGCAGAATGGGGAAAAATGTGATCGTTGTGGCTTTGTGACATGGTCGTTGGTGCCAAATGGGCTGATTTGAGTTTTTCAGAAACTGCTGATCTCCTGGGAATTTCACCCACAACAGTCTGTAGAGTATAGAAATGAATGAAGCAAAAAACAAAAGACAAGTAATGTTTTTTCAATCTTAATTTGTCCAGTTTGAACCTGTGCCCATTGCAGCCTCAGATACTTGCTCTTAAGGGTCAGGAGTAGAACCCAATGTGGAGGTTGTGTAGCACGTAAGCACGTAAAAAATGATGTTTTTTTTTTGTCATTTTCTTAAAAGACAAATTTTGGCCATTTTGATTATTATTATATCGGTGACCATTTGAAATGTCATTGTATCACTGATGTGACAAAACAGCAGTTCCCTATGAATGTTTAGGCACCAGCTCCTTCATGCTGTAAGCCATGTTGCTGTGCTGGCAAGTGAGGAAGAAATGTAAGCTAAGGGACCACCTGCCCTTGCTTTGTTTTTTGTCAGTTGGTCAGGCTGAACATAAGGTGGACTAGTAGAGTAAAGTCTGGTTCATAAAACAATACATGATAGGCATCACTGAACTGCTGAACTCTCTGGAAAAAACAGATCACAGAAACATTTTCATGGTTCAAAATTTGGAAATTTTAAATTTTGCCCACATCAAATTCTGAAATATTCAATGTATCCATACCAGTGGCCAAAGTCAGTCAGTTTTTTTGCCCAATCTGAACTTGTGCTGTTTTATCTTTTGTGTAATGCTACTTCATGATTGGCTCAAAGTTACGACAGGCAAACTGGACAACTACATGAATGGGCAGGTGCACAGGTGTTCCTATTAATGTGGCCTTTGTTTACCAATCACAAAAAAAATAGTCAAACTGTATATTATTTTTATGTTCATTAATATTTTTACAAAGTACAGACCTGACCAGTGGAGTAAGAGAGAATCTAAGTTCTTATAACACAAATGTACCTCATGACAGACATATGGCAAATTAGCAAAACTTCAGAAGGTGACAACTTTCCGTATTTGACCGTCTTAGAAATGTTCGTCTATAACATCCTGGATGTTTCCAAGATGCCATGGCATGTTGCTCTATGACGTCACTGTCACTTAAAAGTTTTCCGTTATGTCTTAGAACTTAAAACTACCTTTTTTGAAGTTACACTTAAACATATGAATAGAAAATTAAAAGGTTTGTCAGAGACAAATAATAAATTTTTTGGCAACAAATTTTATTAAAGATTTATTACTACATTATAAAGCACCTTTGGCCTGAACTTCATTTAGACTAAAGATTGTAGCTACTACATAGGGTACGAACCCTAATTTAATAAAATTAGGGTACGATTATGTAGTAGCTACAGTCCAAAAGGTCAGAGCTTCTGCTGGTGAGGGAAGTGCCACTGCCACTGCCGACACTCAATTGCTCAGTTGTATAATATTAGATAAACGTAAGTCGCTTTGAATACGGTCTTTTGCCAGAAATGTAAAAAAAAAGGTCACTGTGTGTGTGAAAGCGTCAGTGTCTGCGTGTGTGTGCGTGTGTGTGTGTGTGTGTGTGTAAAAGCGTGTAACTAATCACTAATCATGTCTTTGTGGCTGATGAGACACACAGAATGTGGTGGTCTCAGGTTAAACCAGCAAATTAACTGCTTAGTTTTCCTACTTTACTAATTTTACAACTGCATCAAATGTATGTTTTTTTCCATTCTCTATCGGCACATCATCTTGTGTTACTTTGGCAAAACCTCAGAAGTTTGCATTAGTGATTATTGGGCCTGGTCAAAATCCTGCACCCAGTAACCATGATGAATATTCTAACTGCAACTGGCCCTAATGACTAATCCCAGTGAGAATGCCTAGATCTGAAAAGTAGGAATTATGAAAATAAGCCAAGGTTGTGGCTAAACATTTTTAAGGCTTATTATTTATATATTATATATATATATATATATATATATATATATATATATATATATATATATATATATATATACACACACACACACACACACATATACACACACAATATAGGAGGGAGTAATACCCAGTCTCCAAAGGTCATGAACAATTGCAGTAATCCTAATAATTACACTATATTTGGTGCTTGGCCCCTAAATGTTATTGGTTAACAAGGCATATTTGATACAGCTGACTTGCCAACGTAAACAAATTTAAGGTATTTTCATTTTTTCTGGGGGAAAAGCATGCATCATATCGAGCACTGGCCAGTCCACAAGATTTAGATCTGATTCCATAAACGATGATAATTCACCTGTCATAAAAACGACATTTTACCATCGGTTTGGTGTTAGATATTGTGATGATTATCACCTGCAGCCCTACACACACCTGCAGAATGACTGAGAGCCCAGAATAAAGGGCACAGAGACAAATGAGGAGTTTAAACATGTTACAAACACAGAACTGACAGCTCTGTCTGTCTGACATTTAACCTCTAAACAGGAAGAAAGACACACATCATCACAGCGTGTCTGATTTCACCGGTAAATATATCATATGGCGATTTTACTCTGTGAGGACAAACACAGTAAATCACACAGTTTTTACTCGTTAACACGCCACTCACGTGTGGAACTAGTCGGCATCTGACGTCACTCTGACGTCACGTTTGCGTTGGTACGTCAAAGTTAATATAAAAAAACGTCCACTGAAGTAACGCGAACCAAACAGTACAGAGTTGTCCGACAAATAAAGAGTCTAACATGTTTAAACGTGCTAAAACCATCCGAACTGCTGTTGTTACACAGATCTAGTAACGTGTGCATGTTAGTTTATTAGTGTGTTTGTCCCAGAGACCCGAGGCCTGAGCTCTGACGTTAGCTCACTGACGTTAGCTTAGCATAGCTAGCTGGTGCACGAGCCGCTTAAGTTTTACAACCAAACAGTCGGATTACTTCATTAAAGTAAGTAGCTTTCGTGTCAAAGTAAACAGAAGACCTGTAAGCGTGTCGCTGTGTGTTAAGTTTGACTGTTAACCTGCTTCTGTTCGCTCGTTAAACGTCACCAAGGCATTAAAAGTGAAGTTTAAAGTTAACACATTTCCCTCAGGACGAAAAGATGAAGAGAAACTGAGAGAAAAAGCCGCTAAGCGACATCAGTGTGATGTTACACAAACTTACCTCAGGCTCTTCGTGGAGTTTAACTGCTCTCACACACACTCACACTCTCACACACACACTAACAATCTGTTTTGCTCCTGTAAAGCAGCAGCTCTCAGGCACTAACTCTGTTCCACAGTCTCTGTCACAGCCACACAGTTATCTCTCTTCCAGGTCACACACATGACGCACTCTGTTACGCTCCTGATTAAAACAAATCACAAGACTGTCGACGGACTCCGACCCTCACATACAAGCAAAAAGTCATATTCTTCTATTCAAAATGGCGTTAAGAGTTTTAGAGCCGCACAAGCCGCCCTACTCACCAGGGGGCGCCAGTGCGCCAACATCCCAATCGTTTTCTTCGTCCTCCGCGTCTTCCTCTTGATCCTTGGGTTATGCATAAACAGCATAAACAGATTACCGCCACCTGCAGGTTTTTGTTGTGAAGGTTGAAAAACTGACCGGTTGGACAATTTACACAAACATTATATTTAACACGGTTTACATTGTTAAATTTTATATATAAATTCAATCTAATGACTAATAAAGATCAATTTCTAATGGGAGATATATTGTAAACATTAGGAGAACAGATTAAAGTCACAAACATCACACACTTTCTCCATCCTGATGTGTGATGTAAACATTAACATGATGATTAGATTAATGCACACACTAGCAGGTGTGCCTAACAAATTGGATAGAAATCATATAGTTAAAATACACCTTATGAATATGCACAAATTGTACAACAAATCGACAACTCTTTGTCACTTTCCTAAAAACATTCCTGGATCATTTTTGCAGTGGACACATATTAAGTGGTGCCAGTGGCATAAAGGGGGTAAACTTACTCTGCAGCAATGTTTAGGTAGGTGTTATGTGTCAAAGTAACATCCAAATGAATGCAGGACCCTGCGCACAACATGACTCACAGCACCACACTGCCTTATTTCCCAGGTATGTCACACACACACACACACACACACACACACACACACACATACACACACACACACACACACACACACACACACACACACAGCTGTTTGCAGTGTAGGAGCTTTCAGCACTGATACTAAATGCATTACTAACCACTTAACCCCTTTCAGTACTAACTACATACCGGTTACACCACACAAGACGGAGACGCTCAGACAGTCATCTAGACATCATGTTAGAGTCATTCAGATCCTTATGCTTGCCCATTTTCCCTTCCTCCAACACATCAACTTTAAGAACAGACTGTTCACTTGCTGCCTTATATACCACATCCACTGACAGGTTTCATTATAACGAGATACATTTTCACTCAATTACTAAATATAATAGAAAAAACAGTTAGTTTTAGTACTCAATCTCTATGTAAAACACATTGTACATGTTAGAGTTATAGCTCTAGTAATATCACACACACACACACCCACACACATACACAGATGGTGCTATGCAGCCCTCAGTATTTACCTTTCTGTTTTTTCAGCATGGATGCATAGTGATCAAATTATGCTCCAGTTGCCAAAAGGACACACATTACTATCTTCTACCACCATGTTGTCAAACTCTGCTTTCCCTTTTTCATGCAATTCCTTGGGCTCTACCCCTACCACCGTACCATCCTACTAACATGCTATCACCCTTACACCAGCCTCTCTCCAACAAAGATGTAAGATCTTGATTAAGACCAAGAGATGAAGAGAAAATAAACAGTGAGAGGAAAACAAAGAAAAGGACAGAGTTTGGGCAAAAAAAAAAAAAGAAAAGGGAAAACCCAAACAGGCAAATGTGATTTTCAATTAACAGAAGATGAAGAGTGAAACATGTCATTTACTGTCCCACTGCTTCAGATCAGAGAAAGAGTTACTTTAGATATTTAGAAAGAACATTTTATACCATGATCTACAGTTACAGAGGTCAGAGGACCAAGTGCATCTTGTGTATACGAGCTACAAGCAAAAATTGGAAGTAAAAGTTACACATTTATTTATTTATATTGATTGATGCTTGTTCAATGTCTTCTTGATGAACTACACTGCTTTATAAACACTCTGGTCCAGCAGTAGGTGGCGGTAAAAACACCGACCCCCACGGTCCTAGAAGAAGAAGAAAGACCGCATGAAAGCAGGGGTGATGGATCGCTTTAACGGCCAAAAAAGAAAGACGGAGTCGAGAGACACAAATGCGTTGATCTCTGTACCGTGGGCGCGTTTCACAGCTTGGCTCGAGTGTGTGTGTGTCGTTACCTTCGACCTCGAGCTCGGACAAGCTATAGAGGTGAGTGACAGGCTTCCATTCGGTACTGCACTCACATCACATAGTGCAGGACACACACAGCACAGTGACGCTGGCCAAGATACTGGTATCCATCTCTGTACCAGTGTTCTGCCAATTAAGACCTCGTCAAGCGTACTGAGAATGCCAAGAGTACTGAACATGCTGAGTACTGAGAATGTAACCGGTACTGAGGATGCTGAGGGTACTGGGATACTGAGAATGTGACTGATGCTGAGGGTACTGGGATACTGAGTATGTGACTGATACTGAGGATGCTGAGGGTACTGGGATACTGAGTATGTGACTGATACTGAGGATGCTGAGGGTACTGGGATACTGATTATGTGACTGGTACTGAGGATGCTGAGGGTTTTGGGATACTGAGAATGTGACTGATACTGAGGATGCTGAGGGTATTGGGATACTGAGTATGTGACTGATACTGAGGATGCTGAGGGTACTGGGATACTGAGTATGTGACAGGTACTAAGGATGCTGAGGGTACTGGGATACTGAGAGTGTTAATGGCATGGAGGCTGCTGAGAGTATTGAGTATTAATAGTATTTCAACAAGCCCAAGTTTTAGGCTTCTTTAGTTGTACATGTAGCTTCAATAGTGACCATAAAAGAAAGAAAGAGTTAATGAGCAAATAAAAAAAACCAGATGTAAGTCATGTACTTACATGTAAACTATGTAAGTCATGTACTTTGAGTAGTTTTAGAATATGTATGTCAGGTTCCTCTAATACCAAATACATAATACCTCTTTATTAAACTGCCCATATTGATAAATTTCACCTACTGCTGAATTCACATACCGAGGTTCTTGAGGATGCTGTAGGTACTAGGATGCTGAGGGCACCAACGGTTTGTTGCACTGAAGGTTTGTGGAACAAAATCACGTGTTGTCTTTATTTATTGTGTATAAAACAATTATAAATTGTTAAACAACAAGTCTTCAATACCTCAAATTTTTAAGATGAAGGAGAGAGAAAGAAAGGAGAAAATGTTCCAGTGAAACGCAAGAGACTTGAGGTACAGGTGTGAGAATATGAGATGGGACACGCCTCCATTTCTGCTGCTGAATAAAACTGTACGGTTTACTGTAGAACATTTCTGGATTGTTCTACTAATACATTTGCCCATGATGAACAGTCTGACCTGAAGCAGCATGCAGCTGTTATAATCATGTATGAGAATCTAGCGAACAGAAAACACAGAGTGGAATTTTCTCAAAGCAAAGATGGTATTCTGCTCTTATATATGGAGCAGTCCCTTATTTTTCAACATTAAATGCAACAAAAATCTTCAATGATTTCATCAAGCATGAGAGAGAAGCTCTACACAATTTACATTAACGGCATTTGGCAGACCCTCTTATCCAGAGTGACTTACATTTATACAACTGAGCAATTGAGGGTTAAGGGCCTTGATCATGGGCCCATGAGTGGCAGATTGGTGGCCCTGGGATTCAAACTCACGACCTTCCGGGCAGTAGTCCAACACCTTAACTGAGCTAATACATCCCTTGCAATTGTGCTTGCATGACTTAGAATTCAGTCTCAGATCTGATCCTCCGGATTTCCTTTGCTTATTTAGCTCTGCCAATAATGCATCCTTAATGCAATCCTGATTGTGTTATGACATTCATTTACATGTGAGGAGACAAAATAAACACCAGTTTTTCACTGATGTAAATTTTTTAAGCGAAGAGTCTTCACAGTTAAGGACACAGAGAACAGAGTAAATGGACAGTTCAAGATCTTACTTGTCATCTGTACTTGAGGACCATGAAATTCTTATTTTATTAATTTCCCAAACAAAAGGTAAAATGAGGTAGAAATAAGAAACAATATGACAGCAACAATAAATAAACAGGAGACAATATACAATAACAACAATGCAAAGATTTCCTGTAGTATAAATATTAAAATAACAAAGAGATTTAACATAACAGGAAAAATTCCTGACAGGAAAATGTTTTGCCACACGGGGCACCATCTTGCAACATATCATCACTCACAGTGGGGTGAATAAATTGAGGGTTACGGGAGGATGTTTATAATCTTTGTAGCTTCCGGGAAAATGTATTCTAGTGCCAGGATGTTCTTGTCCTAATTAGTCTGTTGAACCTGCTGAGAGGTTAGGAGTTTGAATAGGCTGTGTGGGGTGTGACAGGTCCCGCTTTCTGGTAAGGGATATGTACATGTCCTGGAGAGCAGGTTGGTCCTGATGATGAGCTCTGCTGACCTTACTGCCGTTTGAAGTATGAACTTAAAATAATGAAACTGATAGTGAAAGATTTATAAATGGTGCAAAAAAGGATTCTTGTACACCAGAGTCATCATCAAAACAGCATCATGGTGAAGGTGAAGGAGCTTCCTAAAGTTCATTAAACAACACTTGAGTGGAGCTTTATAATCATCTCCTGTGTGTTGTTGTAAGCTGCACCCTGTCCTCCGTACTTTTTTTTTTCAGTTCAGCATTCAGAGTGAAAACATGAAGTAGTAAAGGTTCAGCAGGTGTCTCTAGTGATCCTGTTAATTTCTCTGTGCAGCCATTCACCCAACACTGAACTTGTTTATATTTTTTATTTGTCTGTTTTATGTTTCAATTTGAATTCCATCAGGTATGACATTTAATGTAGTAAAAGAAGAAATACATAAATATACAATGTGTATGCAATGTGAGTTAGCTAATGTGTATGTTATTATTATTATTATTATTATTATAAAGTTTATTGCGCCTTATGCCACTGTGAATTATTTTGTTATGAATTTTTTTTCTTCTTTTTTGTTGACACAAAACATGTTGTCTAGATATATAGTATTTAAAATTTCAAGATCATATTTTTTAAATTAATTAAAATTTTTAATTGTATATATATATATATATATATATATATATATATATATATTTATTTATTTATATCCGTATTTTTTCTTATTATTATTATTATATATTTATTACTTTTTTCTCTTCTTTTTCCCTACTTCTTTAAAGCTTTTTTTAAGACAATGGGAATTGTTAAAAGCGCTATACAAATAAATTGAATTGAATTGTTTTGTAACTTTGGCTTCTGAAGAGGTTTTTTTGATGCAGATTCAGTCTTGAATCTGATGCAGTTTTGGTCTACTCTAGGCCATAGCAGATTTAAAGTTAGTACACATTTGGTTGGACAAGCAATGGCTTAATAGAATGGCTGACTTTCAGAACTCAGCAAACATTGGCTGTCACTGGCTGAACATAGAGGAGGTGGATTTTTAACGTAGCTGAAATTCTCTCATTGTCCGAGTGTACTAAATCACTATATACAAACAATGCTGAATAATAGATAATAAATGAATGCAGCACATTTTGAGATTTCACATTAGCTTGTTGGATTATTTTTACTGCTTAAAATCATCCCACATATTACAAGCCACTAGAACCTAGCAGTATTTGCTTTTGTCTGTTTTCGTAGATGATGTACCCACATGATGCTAAACTGACAGAGAAGGAGGTAAGTGCATGAGGTATGTGCATTTTTATGAAAATGGATAATTAGCTTTACTATTCTGAGAGTCAATTTTTTTTTATTATTTTTTCCCCAGAAAACAAGCATATGCTATTTAGCATTTCCTGACTCATTTTCAGGTAAGTTCATTCACAGTGATGAGCAGAATGGTCAGAGTTGTGATACAAAAGCAGTGTGGTACCAGTATCAAAGTCCTGACTTTCCTAGTAACATCATATAATAAATGAACCAGTTCTAAAACGGTAGCTATATATGTAAACTACATATATACTCTCTTTGCCAAAACCATTTGGCTGTTCACAAGCTACTATTCATAGAGGAGTGCTGGATATGATGAGGAAGCCAAGTGTCATGCAGAGCTCCTTCCTCCCTCCCAATTGAAGTTCATAACATGGCCTTCCACAATTTTGGTAGTTGCCGATGTCTAAGTTGTTTAGAGTGTTATAGAGATATTAATAATACAAGAGATGAAGGCGATGAAGACTTGTGTGATGATCTGGAGCATTGGGAAATGGATGGGATCTAGCTGGGGATAATGTGCAGGATCTGATAGAGGAGAACATGTCAAAGACAGAGGAGAGAAATCCTGAATGTGTAGTGTAGAAACGGGGTATTAGTAAAATTAATCAGACTTTCATCAGAAGGCAGGGAGGAGGGTGAAGAAAAATAGTTATAACAAAATAAGATGTGGTGTTTGCAGAGGCTTCCAGCTTTCATTTGTAGAAGTGATGGTTTTAGCTGCTGTCTCATTGGATGAGAACTTTGACAGAAGAAAGCGATATTTGAGAAGATTGGAAAATTTTATCATTATAGAATTTGGGTTTTCTTAAGAAATTTTATTAACATCGCTGCCATGGTAAAGCAATCCATGAACAAAGTTTTATCATACATTTTAGATACAAATTAGTTAAACAGGGACAATGTGTAAAATTTAAAAAATATTTGAACATGTACTACTGCAGTTTTGTTGTGTCCAATTCACAGTTGTTTTTGAGTTGCTTTGAGTTTCATTTTGCTTGTAGGTCTGTTATAGGGTGAGATATTACTGGATTGGTTCAGCAGGTCTGAGCCTGTTAGTGTTAAAATGGAAATGCTTTGTTTCTTTTATGATTTTTTTATGCTGATGTCACATGTAGTGCAATTCTTCTGCCTATAGGATGCCTTGGGGACACACAGTTCAGTTTTAGGCTGCGGCAGTCTGTGGGACGAGCGAGTGGCATGTGTTTTGGTGACAAAGATGCGTACAACAAGGAAGCACCACTAACGCTGCAGGTAAGAAGTGATCTTAGTATAAGCAAAATAATGAAACGGGATCTGTCATAGATCGCTCAGTCATAGAGCTCTATTTTTATCTTGTTAGAAGGAGATGGCTCACTTCTACGGCTATGTTTACTTTAGACAAGTAAAGGATGTCTCTGTCAAAAGGGGCTACTTTCAGAAGGTGAGTATATGAAATGATAGAAACCTTTATTTCTTTGTGCAGGAATTTATTAATCACTGCACTGAATGTCTTTATTTTCACTTAGATAACAGTATGTGATTTGAAATTTACTTGTTTGCTGTGTTTGTTCCTGAATATATGTTTGTTTGTTTGTTTTAATGAACAGACAAAAAGCAGCAGTCCTTTTATTAGATCAGTAAAATTCAAACGAATGTGAGTGAGAATCAGATTTCTTTCTCTTTTTTCTCTTTTTAACTAAATATATAATCTGTATGTTGAGTGTATCTTAGTGGCTTAATTTTGAAAAGTTTGAGAATAAAAATGGCATAGATGCAAAATGGTAAAAATCCACTGAAATTTATTAGATTTTTATTTTTATTAGAAATTTACAGATGTACCACTGTATCACTGGTGAATATGGGTGTCAGGGGACTAGGATGACAAATGTCAAAAGATTGAATCTGTGTTCATTGAAGCATTTTTTTCTTTGGCTGGCATATTATTTGATTCAACCAAGGCTCAGTTGTAGCTTGGCAGATGCAGTCAGATTAAATCAACCTGGTACTCCGTGATCCGTGATGCCACGTCCTACGGCTATATACGTCCTACGGCTGTATAATGCTGTATAATGCTATATAGTATACTTTTTTTTAAATAGCAAAACTGAAACTGTGATTCCCAAATGGAGTGGCACTTAATTGTCTTTGTGCATAGTTATAATATAGAGCATAAATTGAAGATATACATGAGTGCCATGAACAGCTTGTAATCTCGCTGAGAGATTACAAAAAACTGAGAGAAGACCTTCTTCCTAGTAAGCTGATAGAGAGGCTAGACTTTTGTTGTCCAATGGCTTCTCCCTGTTCAGTGTTGTCACAGTGGAACACTTGATCCACATATTTGAGGGTTATGGACACAACCCTCCCATTTTATCTGGGCTTGGAACTGTTTTGTGCCTAAGAATCAAACCCTGGCTGCAGCAGTGAGAGCTCTGGATCGTGCCAGTGGACCACCAGGGAACTATCAAATTTATTTGTCAGTGAAAAATTAAACCATGGATTGCCACAAAAGACAATTTCAATTGAATTCAATCATTCCTTTTTTATTTCAATTTTTTATATTCTGATATTTCCAACCTGGAAAAATTGCTTTGAGGATGAAAATATACATCACAGTTTTATGGCTGTCTTGTTGCTAACAAAACGTAATCGTATATTCATAGTCTGTAGTCTCCAAAGGACAGAGGTTGAAAGTGGCATCATTTAGAGCTCTGACTGACCTAGTTAAACAGTATTTAAGTACCTATGTATAATATGTACTTAAATACAGTACATATTACGGAAATTATGCATATTAGAATTATTAATATATTTCTTACATGTGTTTTTCCCTACAATATAGTTTTTTTTAATTTACTCCAACTAAAGAATAAAAATCAGAATTTCAAGCTTGAGAAATTACCCACATTTAATTTAGTAATGGTGTCAATAATTTTAGAGCACAATTATCTGTACATGAATTTTAACCTGTTTCACACAATGCTTTATTGTTTTCCTCACATAGCACAGTTCTTTTCAAGATATGAGCAAATACAAATAAACATTGAACTATTTTACTCTTGGTCCTAGTCTCTGGTGCTGGTGTCCAGACTGCCGTATGTGTGCTTGTTCCAGTCTCTACTCCAGATCATTGCTCCTGAGTACTTTGAGAAGTCAGAGCCTTGTTTGGAGGCAGGTGAGGACAGTTAGTCCATCAGTCTAACAATAGCCCTATTTAAATTGCATTTTAGGTTTATGTTGTTTTATATTTTTTATATGGGATACGTAGGTTTCTAACATTGTGTTTCACAATTGATAATATAGTGATGGACTAAATAATAAATCAAAAGTTGCATATCCACCAGGGTAGTGAAAGCTCTCTTGAAACCTAATTGGCGAGGTAAAAACGTTAGTTCACAAAAAGTAACAAAATATTATTAGCTATTTGTTTTATTTATTCATACAGTAGCCTGATATATGTGTTGTAAATCTATTGCAGTTTGCAATGAAATTGATCAGTGGCCCCCACCTGTGCCAAGCCAGACGCTGAGTTTGCCTGTGATGGGAGTCATCTTACAGGTTTGGAGTCACCCTTCTTTCTTGCTTATAGTTTAGTAGTAAAATATACCATGCTGAAGCAAACTTGGAAATGCTTATTTAAATGATGTTTATGCCAGCAGCACCAGGATGTATCTTGCAGTGTTGTACCTACCCTTCATAATATTTACAGTATATGGACTGAACAGACCATTTGTCCTAAATGAATACAAATACAAATATGAATATCTTCATCTTCTTTGAGGAACCTTGCCAGAAAGCCAGATTAGATATGTCCATCATGATCTCTCAGGACATAGAAAAACAAAAATGATGTGAAAGTATGAGTTTTTTTTTTTTTAAGAACAGCTCACAGGAACCCATGGAGAAGAATACCAGTTTTCAACAAAATTCCCCTCCTAACTACTACTCCAAAAATAAATAAATAAATAAATAAATAAATAAATAAAAAAAGACCTGAACTTTAGATGTTCAGGAATATGGTAGATCATTGTTCTTAGTTTTCTTAGTGGTCATTGTACACAGAAACTGGCAGCCATGCTCATGGCAAAAAAAGTTGACATTGTAATAATGGGAGATGCACTGTTTGGTTTTAACCTGGCCTATGTATTGCACTGAGTTGCAATTGCACTGAATTGCACTCCAAAGTAAAACCACATTTCTATCATGGTTGTGTAGAAACAAAAACAAATGTGTTTTCATATATTCAGCTGTTGCTCCATATAGCTCACCAAGACGGCACACTGTGCACAGAGCTGCATGTCTCTTCTATGCGTATTTCACTATTCTTCAATGATTACAGTTATTATAAGCAATTGTTCTCAGAAAATCATCCATGCATTATAATGAAATGCTGCTTGTAGAACTCACTTTGACTCGCAGCAGGTCCCGTGAACGTTGTCTGAACTTTCTGAAATGTACAAACTCAAGAACTAAAATAAAGGTGGTAAAATATTATTAGATGGGTATAAATAATATCTGTTATAAATAAAAATATTTCCTGTATTTTAAACTTTTTTGTCTAGATATTTTAGAAAAACTAATTGAAAAACATAAACCACTCAATCAGGGTATATGTCAAAAATGAAAATATAAAAGAAAGAAATAAAATTTGAATATAAAACTAGAAACTATTAAATTAGATAAAGATGTGTCTCAGTGGTGCAGTGGGTAGCACTAGTGTGTCCTCATGGGTTTCCTTCAGTTTTCTGTTTGGCTTAGTTTTCTGGTTCTGGGCTGGTTGGGTTGATGAGTTTGTTTGTTGGTTTCATGGGTTGCTTGGTTATTTGGTTGGTTGGCTTAACTCATATTTGTGTAATGGTCTATTTTCAGGTCAAAATTCCTTCAAAAGATGATAAACCGTTAGGAAGTCCAGGCAAACAGGGACCAAAAGAGGTGTGAGCTTACGTCTTATTTGTGATGATAAGTATCAGTAGATCAACTACTGATGATTGTGCACTCAGTAGATGAAATGTTGATTTGAGACCCTTTTATGTTTTGTTTGCTGTGCAGAACCATCTCTCCTCTCCAATGGTTCTCCCTACTATCCATGAGCTGGATCTTTTCAAGTACGTATGTGGCTGCTTGGTTTTATCTGTTGCATGGATAATTAAGCCAAAACTTCTCATTTAATATTTGCATATAAGGTATGGCTGTTAATGTGTTAACATACATAATTCATTTTAAAATTATAAGACATTACATTTTAATTGCATTAACACACAGTCATTAATAAGTTTTTGTATATGTTACTAACATAGACAATTATTGTTTCTGTACTTTGTACTTTCTTATTTGTTTTGTTTTAAAACACTTTTCAGTACCATTGATGAAGGTGTCATACTTTACAATCTTTATATTAAGTGCCACTAGTGTTAATTTTGTCACCTATTTTTAATTTAGTCTTAGTCTTGTGCCAAATGTCCTTGTTAGTTTTAGTCATATTTAGTCATTCACATATCTTTTTTGTTAGTAAAGCTTTAGTCGACTAAAGGTCTTTTAATTTTAGTGTAGTTTTAGTCAAAAAATTTTAGTCTTTTTTTAAAATAACACATTATTACTGAGATTATTACTGATAATTATGAGATTTATTACATTTCAGTAAAAAAAAAAAGAAATGTGTGCGACTGCAATAAGGGAGGTTTGGCGAATCACTGCTCCTGGATTGCATTACGCAGCTCCGCACACTCTACGGAGAAGCACAGGCACGCGCAGCGTGCACGCGCAGTCAGAGCTGGAGGCGTTTATCTATAACAGGGGAGTCAAACTCAAATTCACAGTGGGCCAAAATATAAAACTGAGATAAAGTCACGGGCCAAACTGAATATTTATTGAAAAATTTACTGCAACTGATATGTAATGTTCAACCTTTTTCATATGGAAACAAACTTTAGTTTTGCTTGAACACAGGATTTGGAACAACCAGAGCTTGATATTACAAACACATACTGTAAGAAATTAAATTTGAAATAAAAGACACATCAGTGGTGTTCATTTCTTATTTAAATAAATAAAATAAATGACGCCTCTCACTGGATCATTTTAAGCTCCTTTTTGAAGTGGATCTTTTTCAAAAACCAACAACAAAACAACCAAAAATTATAATTTCATTCAATGAAAATCCAACTTTTCGACTAGTGTCTTCTTATGTTATATTCTTTGGTTACAGACACGTTAGCTCCGTTAGCACACAAGACAAACAGGTCTGTCCTTTATATTCATGAACAGATAATCTGCCTCACACCTGTCTTGAAAGCTCCTATTGTCCATCTTTCGTTTGGCCATTTTTGTGGAGGGTGGAGTTAACTTGCCCGATGTGACTGTAACATGGTCTTAACGACTGTCAACAGAGAATGAGGGGCATTTGCTGTTCGTGACTACACGTCAATACAGTGGCAAGGCATTCTGGGATTTGTAGTATTAGCGGAGCTGGTGGCTAGCCAGCTGTAATGCACATTTGATATGATCTCGCGGGCCAAATATTATGGCCTGAGTTTGACACCCCTGATCTATAACGTTAATCGGCGGAAAGCCGCAAAGACCAAAAGCAGTGAAATTTCACTATTCTTATTACCACAAACAAAGTTGATAGCACAAACAAAATATTAATGCAAACAATCCATTCAATACTAAATAAAAATAACATTTACTGATTTGGTCTTTGTCTTGTGAATATTTGTTTATTAATGACTGCATTAATTGGACACACTGTTGTAGAGAATGCACACATACATGAACTGATTTGATTCAAGACTGGCATCATTACATCATGCATAAAATTTTGGTGTCCACTTTTGCCATTTTAAATAATACCATAACTTTTGGCTTACTATGTAATCAAATAATATATAATATAAAACTTTTCTTTTTTAAATTCTCACTGAGGGCTAAAACCCCTAAAGATGAAACCCTAGAACCGCCCCTGCTCTTATGCCTAGCGAAAATCACTGAAATTTTACTTTTTACTTTTATTTCAAATAAATAAGTACATTAAATATCAGAAAATTACTTTTGATACTTAAGTACAGTATATATCAGATACTTTAAGACTTTTACTTGAGTAATATTCTAAAAGGTAACTTTCACTTCTACCAAAGTCTTTTTCTAGTACGATACTTTTACTTTTACTCAAGTATTGCTTTCTAGTATTTTATACAACACTGCAGGAAATATAATTTAACACAAAAAGCTGCCTAGACGGTGGACTTGCGCTCAGGAGTTTGGACGAATTGTTTCTACGCACACACTAAACAGCGTGAAGCCGCAAACTCGTTCTGAATATTTTAAAGGCGTAACAGCTGATGAAAAAACAGAGACAATTGTAGACGAAAATGAAGAGAGCTTTTATCTTAGTTTTTATTTTATACAAAACATTTTCGCCTCGTCTTTTTTCGTCAACAATAATGCATGTTAATTTACTCTTAGTAAGCGTTTTTGGACAGTGGTGCAGTCTTGTCATCGTCTCGTCTTAGTCATGATAAAAAAGGTTGTTGACGAACATATTTTGTCTCGTCTCGTCTGACGAAATTAACACTAAGTGCCACAGACATACGTTTTTAGTCTGGAATTTAACAACACCCCATTTATAAAAAAAAATACTTCAGAGCTTCAGACTACAGCGGCATTAACAGGTCACTACTAGATATTGTTTAGTCACCAAAACTACTTTGGTGCATTACATAGACAACTCACTGTTTTTTGTGCAAAGTTTTAGTATAAGGTTTTATCCGAGTTAAGACTTATTGAACATTATTTATTGCATTATCAGGATATTATTTCAGAATTAAGCTATACCAGGGGTTGCACGGTGGCTTAGTGGTTAGCACGTTCGCCTCTCACCTCCAGGGTTGGGGGTTCGATTCCCGCCTCCACCTTGTGTGTGTGGAGTTTGCATGTTCTCCCCGTGTCTCGGGGGTTTCCTCCGGGTACTCGGGTTTCCTCCCCCGGTCCAAAGACATGCATGGTAGGTTGATTGGCATCTCTGGAAAATTGTCCGTAGTGAGAGTGAGAGTGTGTGTGTGTGAGTGCCCTGCGATGGGTTGGCACTCCATCCTGCCTTGATGCCCGATGACGCCTGAGATGGGCACAGGCTCCCCGTGACCCGAGGTAGTCCGGATAAGCGGTAGAAGATGAATGAATGAATGAATGAGTTATACCACTGGAGATAGTAGAAGATACTTTTCCTATTCCAAAGAAAACATAAAGTTTGTATATATTCATTTTTGTGTCTCTAATTAATTTATTCCCAATCTGTGTGGATTAAATCTAGGAATAAAAACAACTACTGGAGTTAACACTATAACAATTTGATTATACAATTTGAACAATGATTTTTCTAGATACTAATGAGTGAAAGAAAATGAATATCTTCACAGTCCTAATATAAAGTCATGTAATGGACTAACATAAAGACCATTATTGCTCTACACTGACCCAGTTGACCTTTGACCCAATCAGGTGTTTCCAGTCTGTCCTCGTTCACATACAGTTGCTGTGGGAGCTGATGTTGCTAGGACAGCCGTTGGTCGTCATTGCACCCTCTCCCTCGGTGTCCTCAGAGACGGTTCTGTCTCTAGTTAGGTATACTTATCATTTTGCAAAAAATTAGAATATGTTGCTGATAGGTGTTGCTTTTTGCCCAAGACTTCCGGTTAGGTCGACTGCTTAATCGGTTATTAGCTCTGAATCTCTTCTCCTGGTTTTACCCTTCACCTTTTAAGCTGTGTGTATTTTTACAAATGATAAGCTAACGTGAAGAAAGAGCTCTTGGTTGAGAGATGCAATCTGAGAAAAGGGGGAAAGTCAGAAACATTGTACAAGCATTGTACATTAACAATACATCAATTTGCAATGTCCTGAAAAAAACAAACAAACAAACAATTATGCACTAACAACTGAACACTGAACAGGTCGGCCAAAAACCCCAGGAAAATAACAGCAGCTGATGAGGGAAACATTATGAGAGCTCTGAAGGAAAAAAAAACAACAGAGGTGAAGTCTCTGAGATAGATGCCATAGCACAAGATGTAAACACCATTTCACAAAGAAAGTCAGAGATGAGTTACAAAATCTCTGGAACATAGATTAACCTCTACCAGAATGATGGAAAGGAAAAAGTGTGGAGACAGAAAGGATCTGCTAATGATCCAAAACATACAAGCTCATTGGTAAAGCACAATAGAGGTAGTGTCATAGCTTGGGTTTGTTTTTATTAACTAATGATGGTAACAGCATTCTGATTTTAGATGTCTACAGAAACATTCTGTTTGACAATTTAAGGAGAAATGGATGTAACCTAATTAGAAGGATAATGCCACAAGACAGTGACCCAAAACAATGCCAACACAAGGGTAAAAAACGAAGGTTTTAGAGTTATCAAGTCAATAATCTCCTGAAGAAGAGACTGAAGGGAGAAACCCAACAAAGCAAAACATCTAAAAGAAGCTGTGCAGCAAGCATAGAAAATCATTAGAAAAGAAGAATGCAGCAGTTTGGTAATATCAATGGGTCACATACTTGATGCAGTTATTTCAAGCATAGGATGTTATTATTATTTACTTGAATTTTACTTAAAGACTGTACCTATAGATTTGCTTGAACAAAAAATGGGTGGCCTAATAAATCTAGATTTAAATACCATAAATTAAAATTAAAATAAAAAATCCTAAGCTCAGTTTCCACCAACCTCCCAAAAAAAATGCTGGTAGGTGGATTGGTAACCCCTTTGGTCTGAACGAGTGCAGTGTGTATATGTGAGGTGCCCAGTGTTCGTCTCCAGCCTTGTGTCCGCTGGCTGTGAGGACCGGATTGACTGCAACCCTGAACGGGATCAAGCAATTACTAAAGAAGAATTAATAATAGAGTTGCATTTTGATTTTTATTTTGTATTATGCACCAAAATATTGTTCAGATTTCTATTTAATGAAGTGCTTAAACTCATTTAGCTAAAACAGGGTGATCTATAGTGAAGTATTCACTTTTTTCTAGCTGCATCAGTCCACTGAAGTACTGCTGTGATTTTCGGCCTTACTTTACCATCCATGACAGTGAGTTTAAGGAGTACACAACCAGAACTCAGGCACCGTAAGCACCAACACGTTATGAACATTAAAGTAAACTTAACTATAGCACTAAAATTTAAATATTCTTTATGAAGAATTATTACAAATGTTCAGGCATGTTTTAGAGGATCATTAAAACCCAAAAGAGGACACGTTACTTTCTCTCCTCATTTTTATGCTTGTGTTTTTAGGCCTAATGTACTACTAGGTGTTACAAATCCTTTCTTTATAAAGACCTTTCAGAGTTGGCCTCACATCATGTGTCTTGGAGAGCTGAAAATGTCCAGTGAGTGATGCTTTATTTGAAATACTTGTGGAATGAAAGCATTTCTTGTTACACAATTTAATTTTAACTGTTTACATTTAGGAGATGTGCTAAAACAAGTTAAGGTCAAGAAACTGACCAAGTTGAAAACACTGGACACAAAACCAGGTGCATATAAATGCATTCCATCAATTTTAATTGCAAAAGTCATAATGACCAAATATTAATGAACAATAAAATGAACAGTATCTGTCTTTATATGTGTCCATAACTGTTCTGTTCTATTTCATCAAGGTTTATACACATCATACAAAACGTTTCTTCATAAAGACAAAGCCCTGATCAAGCGACTCTTAAAGGTAAATAAATCTGAGCCAGATTAAACGTGTCTTGAGTCAACCCATTAACTCTCCCCCCACCCCCCCCCCCCCCCAACACACACACACCTAAACATTCCATTTCTAGGGAATTCAGAGGAAAAGGCCTTCTGAGGTGCAGAGCGCCATCTTGAGACGCCATTACTTAGAACTGACACAGAGCTTTATAAATCCACTGGTGAGGACATTTTATGTCTTTGTGCTGAGTACATTTTGTCATTTTATTGTTTCCTTTAACCATTTTATATGAGTACTTAAAAAAGAATACAATGATTAAGAAGGGGATCATACCTCAAAACCCTGTCATGTTTTACAGGAACGATACATGGCCAACCTGATGCCACTGCAAATATCCATGACTCCTTGGAAGGTTAATTAAACCTAATTCAAACCTGTTTAGATTTTAAATGTTAAAGACAAATTTGCATTCATGATAAATGACTTGATTGTTGTAGCAAGTTTTAAAAAAAATGAATGAATAGAAATCTGGAAAGACTGGGAAAAAATTAAAAAAGGAAAAAGACAATGATAGAAGTGTATGTGTGTGTCTAGACTCCTCCACAGGTCCGCCCCTTCAGTCAGGATGAGTTCTTGGCAACTCTGGATCATGCTGGACCGCAAATTACCTCCATGCACAAAGGAGACTGGCTGGGACTTTATAAGTAACTCACTGTCTACAGTCTTACACTGTTTATGTTTTCTTGGTCAGTGAATATACTGGTCACTCATATTTATCTGTTTTAAAGGCAATTCTTTCAGTCTTCTAATTTTGACGGCTGGTTTCGGGCAAAGCAAAAGGAAATGACACATAAGGTGGAATGTCTTCATTTAGAGGCCATCTGTGATGCTGTGAGTACTAAATAAAAACTACTAATAAACGTAAAAACATTGGAGCATACCAACATTGCGCCTCATTTATTCATTTAGTTACGTCGAATCAATAAGCTTTTATTTTCATTTTGTCAATATATAGCTGATAAAGTACACAGCGAAATGAATCAGAGTTCCTCCAGGACCCTGCTGCTACACAAAGTTTACACAGGACTAAAAAGTGAAATGAAGCTATTCACATAAAGTGTATGTGTGCAACCCTGTGTGAACAGTGCAAGACAAAAGACTTACTGGTAAAAATTTGATTTAATATCATATTAATAAGCAACTGTTAAAGCTGAGGCGATGCACATACAGACTGGCCTCTGAGGTTTGCATTAGTTATTAAGACTAATATTTCCATATTTCTTTAACATATATGTGGATGTTTTTCACACACTCAAGAGCATGAATATGATATGAATGTTTTTTGGAATTTACTGGATTTTCTTGAATATCAAATTATCTGTAAAAGAAACCTTGTGTAAATCTGTTCGTATCATGCTAGATAATTAAGACCCATTATATGGAGGATATTCTTGTGTGATCTACTGGAATTGTTTTGCTGTGTTTTACTTTTTACAGGATCTGCTGAGTTGGATAAAAGACAAGTCAGAAGTAGAGACCGTTGACCTAATTTTAAAATTGCGTGAAAAATTGGTTAGTGATGCAGTTGTAAACTAGAAACAGTATTACACATATATAAAGACATTTCACTACTTTTTCTGGTGCATTTGCAGCTTAATTCTTCCTGATTGCAGTTTTAGTTATTGTTAGTTTCTACTGTTTTTCTCATCTATATTTTAATTAGATAAACGCCACAGTTGTGAAAAGGTCTGAGGTTAAATGTAGACCTGTCTGATTTCTTCTTCCTGCACTAGGTGAGAGCTCATATGCTTCAGCTTCCAGTGAAGGAGGAATTGCTGGACAAGCTGGAACGTTACATCCATTCTGTGATCAGCTCTCTGCCAGAGGATCTGCAGACAGTACTATACAAAGACTAACATTAAAATGATTTTAATGCAGGACTCAGAATAAGAGTTCAGCGCGTAACCCTGCTGCTCTATTTCAGACAGTTACGAGATCCAGCAAAACACAGATGTACCCATGAAAATGTTTGAGGTAGCTTTGTACTATACTGTACGTAAAGTCTGTGATCTGTGTGCCACATATGAAGTAACACTGGGGTGGGGTGAATGGTTGGAAATGTATTTTATGTAATGTTTTAGATTATCACTTTAATGATTATCACTTTAAAGCATATGTATATATTATATTGCATCAGAGATGCAAATCAAGGAATGTTAATTTAATGATTATATGCCGTCTGTAGTGCCAGAACTTGTATGTTCTTAACTAGTATGACAGAACCTCATACTGCACTTTATGCCATTATTTCCTCTAAGCTTTTTTTTTTTTTTACATAAAACACTCAATGTTCAGAAGTTTGTGGACACCTGACCATCACACCCACATGTGGTTGTTGAACATCTTATTGTTGATTCATTTCCCCTGTGATGCTGTTATAATAATCTCCACTCTTCTTTTCTGGGAAGGTTTTCCACTTGCACAGATATTAGACTTGTGGCTGTGCGGATTTGTGTTCATTGAGAAGCACAAGAGCATTAGTGAGATCTAGGGTTGCGAAGGGGCGGAAAGTTTCGGGTAAATTTCCGGAAACTTTCCACGGGAACTTAATCTGGGGAATTTTGGGAATATTCAAAATTGGAAACTTTATGGGAATTTTATGGAAATCTACAGGAATTATTATCTATGGGAATTATTTGGAAATATAGGGAAATTGATATAAACTATATCATATACAAACATAAATAAACATTTTGTTTGGTCATAAGCAGACATGCATGCAAGGAAATACAAATTTTAAAAATGACATCTTGACTAAGATTGAATTGTATGTAGAGCTTTAACTGATTTTTTCATTGAGTAACACAAAAGCATAATAAACATTATGCTTGTAATGCACATAATAAACTTAATAATTGTAATAAACATATTTCCCTATGATTGCTGTAAAATGAAAGCATCCCTCACCCTTGCCCTTCTAAAAAAAGTCCCAATCAAAATGTAAAATGAAGCATTTTTTATCAAGCTTATTAGGTCTCTGCTTCTGTGGTAGTCAAGGCCTGGAAAATGGAGGTGAATCCCCCCTTAAGTGATATATGGAGGATTTTTTTTTTTATTTCATTGAGTGTGTGGGGGGTCATCAAATTATCTGTGAATGTGATAACACTCCTAATTTACTGCTTAATAAGAGTTAGTAAGGTAGTTATTAAGTTTAGGTATTGGGTACCATTAAGAATGTAGAATAAGGTAATGCAGAATAAGGCATTAATATGGCATTAATATGTGCTTAATAAGTACTAATAAATAGCCAATATTCTATTAATATTCATGCTAATAAGCAACTAGTTAAATTACCCTAAAATAAAGTGTTACTGTGCATGTTATGGAAGAATGCAAGTACATGCAGTGGGTGTGGCCTCGATGGCCCTCCAATAAGCTGTGTGCAAGTGACTGAGGAATGCAGAGTACAAGTCAACTTAAATTGCCTTAAATCTTGTTGTTTTAAACAAAATTATGCTGCAAGATTTTTTTTTAACTACATTTAAGTTCCTTGTTATAGGCAACTCTGCATTTTTTTAAAATTCCCAGTTTATTTCCATATATTCCCATTAATTCCCATGGAAAGTTTCCAGCCTTGAAAATTCCCGGAATTTTGCAACCCTAGTGAGATCAGACACTGTTGTGATGTAAGAGTGAGCAGGTCTTGGGTTCAGTCTGTGTTCCGGTTCATCCCAAAAGGTGTTCAGTGCATGTGATGACTTTTAGAGGCTCAGTCATAACTTTTAGAGTATAGGAATACTGGTAGTTGTGAGTTGTCTGGATTGTCATGTACATAGTTTTATATTTAGAATTTCAATAATTACACTGATCTATTTATAATGTAAAAGTGATCAAACTCACACAAGTATTTATTTAAATTGTTTATCTATTATTACGTGTTTTCATTAAAATGTTAGAAGGCACTGAGAGTTTATGTTGATCTTTAATGTAGTGTATTAATATGTTATTATAAAAGTGTGATGTTTCCTATATATGTACAGTGCCAGGACAAAATCATCATATTATTAAGAAAAAAAAAAGTTTTTTCAAGGATTTAAAATATACATTTAAAAAGGCACTGAATAATTTCTTCTGATAGTAAATGAGCAAGACTTAAGCTGGAAAACAGATGTAATTTTACACAATAGGACACATTACTCTGATTATAGCTATAAGAAATGTCAAGAGAGAACATTAATGACATGGTGGTTACATGGTGGCTACTGATGCTCCAGTAAGGGTTTCCTGATTACAAGGTAATAATCAGAATTGTTTAGCAGAACGGGTTACTCAGTACTGGGATGAAAATCATCAGGAGCATATTTAAAATACCAAGAAACAGCAAATTATTGTGCATAACTTAAAAAAAATCTCCTTAGGTAAGAGGACTGCTTGCTTTAATATTGCTTCTGTTTATAAACACGTATACACACACTTCTAAACAAGCTTTCAAGGCACCGTTGACTAATATTGTACAAAGGAGGAAATTAAATAACTGATTTTTGATTATTTATTTTTCATTACCGACCAATAAATATTCTAGACAAATTTGCAGAGAATTATTCTCCTGGAATGTCAGAAAATGCTCGAAAATCACTGAAAATTTTAGCTGAACAGAATTACTCTACATAAACAGATATTGCAATTATAATTTGATATAAGCTTTAAAAATAAATGAACTGAATGATAGCATCATCTCTTCCTGGGTGTCCACCAGCTCTGCACTTGTTGCTTCATGACAGACTGCCTTTCTTGAGGGCTGAAGTGTAAGATGGTCAGAATGGCCATGAGCGTCTGCTGACGTCCTTTTGAATCTTGTAGTGTGAGGAATCTATAGATGATATTTTTGAGATATTCTAAGTTAGCACCGTCTCTGCTCTGGTCACGAATGCTTTTGTCCAGCTGAGCCTGCAACTCATCCATCTCCTCCTTGTGCCTCTCTTCAGTAGAAAAGAACTTCCCCTGTAGTTGATGCATGCCTTCCTCCAGCTGATGCTTTTGTTTGCGCAAAGCAAAAATTTCCACCTCGTTTCGAGCCAGTTGTTCAGCATACAGTAGCAAACTGTTTTTTGGGGGGTTGGCTAGCTTCAGAGTGTGCGTAATCATCTCACATTCCTCTTGTGAAGAACTGCCACTTTCAAAGTCAATATTGTCTTTAACTCCTCTCTCTGCTGCACTATCACTAGCAATCTGTCCTTGAATGCATTCAGCTCGTAGTTTTTCTAGCTCAAAGTCCTTCTCTTGGAGTAACGCCATGGTGCGCTCCCTCTGCTTGTGGAGCTCTTCCTCAAGATGCAAGAAGTTCTCTCTGTGCTGAGCTTCTAGCTTCTCCAGGTCCTGCTTATGAGCCTGCTGAAGGGCTGCTAGTGCTTGTTGGTGCACCTTGATCTCCTGTTTGTGTATCATGTTGGCTTCATCTGACTGGACACGCAGGTTGATGTACTTTTCTTTCAGTTCAACCAGCTGGTCTCGAGCTTCCTCAAGCTCCTTGGTCTGGGTGCTGTCTTTGCCGTTCTTATTCTTTAGGACCACCTGTGCTCGCACTTTGTAGCGTTCAAACTCCTCCTTCAACTGCCGCAGCTCTTGCTGATAGTATTGCACTGAGGCTTTTTCCGCATCCTGTCCTCCTGTTCCTTCAATTATTTTCTCAATTTCCAAACTTTGTTCTGGAGATTTCTGTGCAACCAGGTGCAACAGCTTCTTGACCTTCTCCAGCTTATCCTTCAGCGTGTTCACATCCAGATTAATTTCATCAAGACCAAGGTCACATGCGGTGGGCCTGGTAGTGCTGGCCGCAATAGCTAGGGCCTTGTTCTCTGTGTCCAGCTGCATGATATGTTCACGTTGCCTCTGAGCATTCTGCTGGTCCTTCTGCCTGGCTTTTTCGCAGGCACCCAACAGCCCTGACAGCTCAGAAACTCGCTCCTCTAAAGTTGCCACTCGTTTCTCCTCCAGCTTTGCCTGCTCCTGTAAGGAGGCTTCTGCCTGTGCAACCTGCAGAAATTTTAAACAAATAACATCTAAACAAATGTCAGTAATAAGCCATATAGGGTTAAAGAAGAACTATCAGAGTAAAGCCATACCTTTTTAATCTCCTGCTGAAGTTGATGGTTAAAGTGTGCTTTTAGATCAGCAATCTCTTGCTGCAGCTCTATCACCTGCTGCTCAGGCTTGCTTCTCTCAGCCTCAAGAACCTGTAGACTTGTTCTCAGCATTTCACATTCCTGAGTAACCTGCTTCAGCTGCTCTTCATAATCTAAACCCCGGTCTTTGCTCTGCATGGTTTCAGCAATGGTTTTCCTGGCATCCTCCAAACTAAGTTCAACATCCTGCCTAAGGCTCCGCTCCTCCTGGAGGAGTTTCTGGATTTCACGAAGCATGTGGCCATGGTCAAGCTGTTCTTGATCATACTGGTGTTGCTGCATAATCATACGTGCTCTGCACTCTGTTAACTGTTCCTGTACAACCTGGAGTTCAATCTGGTGCTGCTTACGCTCCTCCTCTGCTTTTTCCCGTGCCTCCTCCAGCTCCTGCTTCATCTTACGCTTATCGGCTTGGAAAGATGCTTCCATTCGAGACTTCTCCTGTGTAACCGTGGCCAAAGAAGTGGTCAAAGTGGATAGCTGAGACTTTAGTTGGTTTACCCGGCGGTCTGATTCTGCATTTGGTGAGGCTACAGTTTGCTCCACATTCACAGGGCCACTAGAAACGCCACCATTTTCCAGTTCACTCTTATCAGACTGTAGAAACACTGAGTTACCTTCTCCAGGACCGACCTGGTCTTCATCTGTTGCATCACTTTGAGTGCTGCAGCTAGTCACAATGCTTTCAACCCCTGACTCAGCGGCGTCCAGGCTGTCCTCACTGTGAATTGAACCACGGTCCTCAGGATGGTTGGTGGTCACTGGGCATGGTGCAGACACGGTCAGCACTTTGAAACTAGCTTCCAAAGCCTCTTTCTCTTTCAGTAAACTCTTATAGGCCTGAACAAGATCTTTGAAGCGGGTCTGGTACTGGATGAGCTGCTTCTTCTGACTCTCAATACAGTCAAGCAGTTCTTTTTTGCTCAGGCCTCCACCAAAGCTCATACCAAATTTCTCCATGTTTAAAGACACACTCGACTCATAAACTCAGTGAGGTTTCATAATATCGAGGGTTAGATATGTAAACCTGCAGAGGTGTAAGAGAAACATTAAAACAGATTATATATATGTATATATATATGTATATATATATATATATATATATATATATATATATATACACACACACACACATTTTATATATATATATATAATGAATATTTAAAAATATATATACACACAGTCTCTCTCATACACACACAGTCTTCTACTGACTGCAGGCCAAATTAAAAAACACATTAAAACAACACTTATGCTACAACTTTGGTAACTATAACTGCTAGTATAATTAATTATCTTTAAATATAATGTACATTATAAATACACTGTTGTTGAAACCGAACCGTTGCCATCGTAAAAACTATTTAATAAACTGCATAGCATTTTAGCTACTTCAGCTGCTAAAAAACAAATCAACCACAGAGGACAATTACCATTCACATTCTCCTGGTGGTCTTACAGTGATAACATCGTAACAACACCTGTACCTTAAAAGTTAAAGTCTGTTTGCTAAGTATGTAGCTAACTCGCGTCTCTTCCTGCTTCTCTTCCACAGAGCGCACCAGGAAGTGACGTCAGTACGTGACGCTCGTAGGGACGTTCCATATGTTACAAACACGTGGAATCTTTCGTTACATCACCAAGATTTCTCCTAAATTAGACAAAACATGTCTTCTATGCGATTTATTAAATAATATGTTAAATTCTATTTTGATTGATTGTTAAGAGGAGCTCCTAAACAAAATGGAGGGCAGAGTGACCCTGGTGACATGTTTTAATGACTGACTGATGAATGATGGGGTTTTATATATTTGTCACTTTTTATGCTCAACTTGTGATTCGTATTTCGGAGACATGAGGAATAATTACCTATAAAGGTCAGACCAGGCTAGATTATAAAGTAGATTATGCTGTTCTAGTTATTTAAGCAGGTCATTTTGTTTCTAGTTCTTCAAAGGAAAGGTTTACAAGACAGTAGTGACACCAGCTATGGTGTAGGGGTTAGAGACTGTAGCAGTGAGAAAAGACATGAGGCAGAGATGGAGGTAGCAGAGATGAGGATGTTAAAATTCTCTTTAGGAGTGACGAGGACAGGATGGACAGGATTAGGAACGAGCACCTCAGAAGGACAGCTCAGGTTTGCTGTTTTGGGGACAAGGACAGAGAGGATAGATTGAGATGGTTTTGACATGTACAGAGGATGGAGATGGTTGTATTGGTAGAAGGATGTTGGAGATGGAGCTGCCAGGTAAGAGGACAAGAGGAAGGCCAAAGAAAGGATATATGGGTGTGTTAAATGAAGAAGGTTATTGGTGCGAGAGTAGAGGATACCGAGGCTGTTTAGTCAGGCTGGTTGTCACTAGTTGGGCTGCTTCTACTTATTTGGACTGGTTCTCGTTAGTCAGGCTGGTTCTGCGTAGTTGGCTAGTTATAATTAGTCAAGCTGGTTCTTATTAATTAGTATGGTTCTGGATTAGTGGGGCTGGTTGTTGCTGGTTAGGTTGGTTCTAACTAGTCGGGCTGCTTCTATTAAGTCAGACTGGTTCTAATTAGTCAGGCCGCTTCAGTTCAAATACTATTACAAGGCATTTTTCCTTTTAGTTATACAATATGTTGTATTGAGTTACTTGTTGAGCTATTTTTTAACTAATTTTAAGAAATAGTATGGCCATCACTATCACAGGTTTTTTTTTTCCATTTTCTCTAGAAAAGACTAAAATTACACATAAAACCCAAGTAAAACATACACAATCAAAAATGCAGATTTGTACATTTTATTAACACTATTGCACATCTGTAGGATGTGCATAGTTATAATGTTTATTCATCTGCACTCTTAATGCACCCTACAATTAAAAAGAGAAATATAACAGAAATAGCTTGAGATTTTTTTTTTGCCAGCACATTTTAGCTCATGGTTTAGCATTAACATAATTTTAATATAATGCTAACATTTTCTCTGAGACCCTTATTTGTGAGCACATTGGTTTCTTTTACAATACAAAATGCATTCAGTCAACAGTTACATAGTGGAGTAGTGAAGTGTGGTATTTAAGATATGCCCAGCCTCCACATTGGTGTATTTGCTCTTGATGACAGTCAGAGGGAAAAATGCATTGCACAGGTTCAAGTTTAAATTAAACTCCTCATAGATTTTGAGTGCTGCACAGGTTCATACTGCATGTATTGCTTCGGAGAAGATGGGCAATGATTAAGGCAATCGGTAATATAATCTCAGTGTTGAAGGTACGTTGGCTCAGATCCATGCACTCCTTTTCACACTTTGAAAAAGCTCCTTCACACGGTGCATTTCTTCTTTTAGTCCACAGGAGACACCATTTAGCTCTAAATGTTGTTCAATCTGCAAATACAGAAAACCACAGCTCTCATCAGATCGAGAGACCGTAAGGAGATAAGAACTGTACTGCGGTGACAGATTCAGCGTCAAACTTATATTTATCTGTTAAACACTAAAGATACTGATGTATTTTTCTACTATCTTCTTTTCTGTTATGCATATTGTTGTGTATCACACTGTGGTGACGCCAGTGTAAATAGGAAACAACACACACTGTGATATATATGCAACAGATTGCTTTATGTTGCAACAGCATTTGTTGAAATGCCTGAAGCAAACGGAAGTAAAACCACTGAAGTAAAACACTGTTCTATGGAAAGTCAGTGAAGTGAATTACTGATATTGTTACTGTTCATTTTGCACTTTATAATAAATACAAATGTGACCTTATAATAGATACAGACAATAGATAATAGATGTTTTATTAGATATAAATCTTATATTTTCAGTATCCGTTGATTTTTTTCAGTGGTTTTCAATCTCTGGATAGAGCATAGTGGTAGAGATAAAAAGAACAAGAAATAAAAACAGTAAGCCACTTTTTTCATAAAGACCACAGCCACTTTTGAACACAAAGGAGTGTGCCTTCATGTCTATAGTGCTACAGCACAGACCTCTAATGAGACACAGTGACAGCCAACATGAAAATGAAATGAAACTTCTAGGAATTAAATGAAAATACAAATGAAACGGTCTTAAAAGCTAACTGTTTGTTCCATACCTGAGTGAAATAGCGCTCCATGTATTTGTACAGTTCTCGCAATGCTACAGTTTCATTGAATTCGTTCTCATGTTTCTGTAGGACAAGAAACAATAATAGTACATTTGGTATAAAAACAGCATCTTACCCAATGATTATTTAATAAAGGAAACATATATACATTGGTTTACAATTTCTTTTTAGAATAATTTTCAAATTATTTATTTATTTATTTATTTATTTTTACATTTTTTGCATGGGGTGTGTAGCAGACCTTTGACTCTTCATGCAGAAACACTTTAAAGTCCTGACTGCTGACGGACGGCTGATCCTTCACCAGCTTGTAGTACATCTTTACTTCCTTTTTATACTGAGGAATGTCTTTTGCATACAGAAGCTTGTTGGTTGGTGCATGCTGTGTTTATAAAAAGAGGATATAACAGTTTTTTATATGTGGAATTTGTAAGATTCACACTTTTTCTGTCTCTTAAACCCATACACTGCTCATGCGATTTTGTATAATTAGTGTATAAAGTGGAATCATAAGAAATCCTTGCAAGTCCAAGAGGGAGCTATGAGTGACAGGGGGTGGTTGGGGGTTGGTGGTTTCTAGGAGCTAACTAAGAAGCTTTACTTTAGCTAAGCAAAAATGCCTTTGATACAAATTGACTAATGTTGTATCACAAATGGCAGGGAAGAGAAAGAGAAAGAAATTGTTCTAAATATCTTTAAGGCAGCTATATAAAGGCTTTTCACACTTCCATGTTGCAAATGAGGAAGTGTAAGTACTGTAATAACCTTTAGAATGGTGTGGTTAACTCACAGTTTCACAGCAGTCTGTGGCAGGAGCAGGGTGAAAACCTTTCACCAGACAACAGAATAAACAATTTGACCTGTTCATTAAAACCGAGAGATACAACATCCTGGCAAAAATGTATTTTTTTCACAAGCATGCCAGGGGTAAATAAGTAAAAGTTCAAGTTTAGCTGTTTGCTTGAAATATTCAGGAATTTCAGTAAGCTGCTAAGATTGTGAGCTGTATTTGTTGCCATTGTCTAGCTTCTAGCCTGAAGTACTGAAATGCTATGACATATGCTTCCACATTTGTAATCATGAAAGACTGCAAAAATAATATGAATTGTAGGTCATTTATGTAGTTACCTTGTCCAACTGGTGATCTGTGAGGGAGAAGGAGTCCATAAAGGCTTGAGCTATGACAGACAGGCAACCATCCATGTGAGGTGTCTTTTCAAGGTCACTAAACACAAAGTTGGGGTTCTTCAAAATGTTCACCCAGAAGCGCAGTGGCAGGCTAAAAGGAAAAGAACACTTTCATTAAATCAAGACTAACATGTAGACTGAGAATGCATTCTTTTGTTTTGTTCCCACATTTGTTTTCTGATACCTAATAAATATAGCAGATTTCAGGGTCTTTTTTGAGTCAAAAGTCCAGTGTGGTCCAAACTAGTATTTTATACAAATAAAAATACAATCCACATAACATTTTTAAACTTAAGGCACATGGCACAGGTGCCAGTGGATCTTCAATTCAGCAATGTTCCCTGATCTAGAGCTAGAATTTGGATATTCCTCCAGACAGACCAGACCCACAGACACAGGCAACTTAGGTTGGATTGCCAAACATGACCAACCATCAGGGACAGCAGACCTGCTCAGTGAGGAGGTTTCTAAGGTGCTCCCAACATCCACTGAAAGCAGCAATGGGAACCAAGGTCATGTTAGGTTGCAATTAGGACTCTGTAGTCTATTTGCTGAAATTAACCTGGACAAAGTGAATGTATTAAACATGGAGGAGTAAAAGTATTACTGTAAGGGACACCTGTGAGTTAGAACTTCAGGCTTCCCAGCAGGCTGCCCTAGCAGGGAGACATGTCTGTTTATATCTTATATATATTATGTCTGTTTATATCTGGTTTATGGTTTATATTTATTTCACCTTCTTTTACACTAGTTATTTTATTTATTATTTATTGATTTATATATGTATTTACATATATACATATATATATTTTTTAAGAATTCTTATTTTAGTTTCTTGAACTACTTTGTGCATGTGTGTATTCTTAAGTGTATGTGTGTGTATGTCAAACACACTGTGAAGCACTTTGGTCAGCCATGTGGCAGTTTGTAAATGTGCTATACAAATAAAGTTGAACTTGAACTTGAACTTGAACATGGCACTGGCAAGGATGCTTTACCTGATGGTTGATATTGCTATATTGCTAACCATCACAGAGTTGTTGAGTGAACAAGTAAATGTTAATGTCTGAGGATTCAGGGTCACCAAGACACCTTCAGGGCCAAAGTGCTTGGGCTAAAGTGTTCTGAAAAAACAGTGCCACTATAGTACCATACAACAATCCTGGCTGTGAGGGGGACATCTGTGATAATTATGTGCTAACTTTTTCTTTCTTTGGTGGAGAACTGCTCCAACCCAGACTCACTCTCTCACTCTCTCTCTCTCTCTCTCTCTCTCTCTCTCTCTCTCTCTCTCTCTCTCTCTCTCTCTATATATATATATATATATATATATATATATATATATATATATATATATATATATATATATATATATATATATACATATACATATACATATACATATACATATGTATATATATATATATATATATATATATATATATATATATATATATATATATATATATATACACATATACATATACGTATATATATGTATATATATATATATATATATATATATATATATATATATATATATATATATATATATATATGTGGTTGTAACATGTCAAAATGTGGAAAGTGGGTATAAATACTTTTGCAAGGGACTAATATATATATATATATATATATATATATATATATATATATATATATATATATATATTAGTCCCTTGCAAAAGTATTTATACCCACTTTCCACATTTTGACATGTTACAACCACAAAGAAAAATGTATTTTATTGGGATTTTAGACCGAAAGAAAGTGGCACATATAAATGATGTCCAAATGTTTTTACAAATAAATATCTGAAAAGTGTGGTGTGCATTTGCATTTGGCCCCCTTTACTCTGATACCATTAACTAAAATCCAGTGAAACCATTTGCCTTCAGAAGTCACCTACTTAGTAAATAGAGTGAACCTGTGTGTCATTTAATCTCAGTATAAATACAGCTGTTCTGTGAAGCCCTCAGAAGTGTGTTAGAGAACATTAGTGAACAAACAGCATCCTGAAGACCAAAGAACACACCAGACAGGTCAGGGATAAAGTTGTGGAGAAGTTTAAAGCAGGGTTAGGTTATAAATTAATATCCCAAGCCTTGAACATCTCATGGAGCACTGTACAATCCATCAAATGGAAAGAGTATGGCACAACTGCAAGCCTACCAAGACATGGCTGTCTAACTGACAGGGCGTGCAAGGAGAGCATTAATCAGAGAAGCAGTCAAGAGGCTCATGGTAACTCTGGAGGAGCTGCAGAGATCCACAGCTCAGGTGGGAGAATCTATTAGTCGTGCACTCCACAAATCTGTTTTTTATGGAAGAGTGGCAAGAAGAAAACCATTGTTGAAAGAAAGCCATAAGAAATCCCATTTGCAGTTTGTGACAAGCCATGTGGGGGACACAGCAAGCATGTGGAAGAAGGTGCTCTGGTCAGATGAGACTTTTTGGCCAAAATTCAAAACGTTATATGTGGCGGAAACCTAACACTGCACCTCACCCTGAACACACCATCCCCACTGTGAAACATGGTGGTGGCAGCATCATGTTGTGGGGATGCTTTTCTGCAGCAGGGACAGGGAAGCTGGTCAGAGTTAATGGGAAGATGGATGGAGCCAAATACAGGGCAATCTTAGATAAAAACCTGTTAGAGTCTGCAAAAGACTTGAGACTGGGGTGGAGGTTTACCTTACAGCAAGACAATGACCCTAAACAGGTGCTTTAGATCAAAGCATATTCATGGGTTAGAATGATATTTATTTGTAAAAAAAAAAATTGGACATCATTTATCATTTTCCTTCCACTTCACATTTATGTGCCACTTTGTGTTGGTCTATCACATAAAATCCTAATAAAATACATTTTTGTTTGTGGTTGTAACGTGTCAAAATGTGAAAAAGTTCAAAAATATAATTGAGGCAAATATGATTAGATAATGGATGTTATATCCAATTCTATATGTTCAATGTCTGTACCTGTTCGTTTTCCATATGTGAACAACATCTGGATCCATGATCTTTTTCTTCTCAGCTTGTGAATCGAGGAAATCAAAGAAGTATTTCACTGCTAAGGGAGCTTTGTTGTTGGGCATTCCCCAGATATTCCGAAAAAGAGTCTCCACAAAGGTGTGCACAGCCACCTGACAGGAGTAATAGAGGAGTCACATCAGCTAAATGGTTATGTCATGTCCTAGCACAAAGTAAGTATATTTTTTTACATCAAAAGTAATATAAATAAATTTAGATATATTATATATTGTAAAGGATACAGTATTTTCTATAAATTATTCTATGAATATTGTGATATTGTGAATACTATATGTGAAGTCACATATAGTGGTTCATCTTTATCTTTTTCAGCTGTACATCCTTATTTCCTCTGTAGAATAGTTTTAACAAAATAGCTTTTTTCCTCTAGCCCCAACCTATCCTTCAAAATACACATGATTTTATGAAGAACATTAAGAAAAAAAAGTAAATTCTAATATGTAAATGTAATATGTAAATTTGAAATTGTTCAAGAAGAAGAAGCAGCCTTTATTTTTGTCACATACAGTCATATGCAAAAGTTTAGGAACCCCTGACAATTTATAAATATTTGAGTTTTTGGTAATATTTCAGTAGTGAAATGAGGTTTATTGGATTAACAGAAAATGTGCAATATGCATCAAAACGAAATTAGACAGGGGCATAAATTTGAGCACCCTTGCTATTTTGTTGATTTGAATACCTGTAACTACTTAGCACTGATTAATTGGAACACACAATTGGTTTGGTGGCTCATTAAGCTTTGAACTTCATAGACAGGTGCAGCCAATCATGAGAGAAGGTATTTAAGGCGGCCAATTGCAAGTTGTTGTTCTCTTTGACTCTCCTCTGAAGAGTGGCAACATGGAGGCCTCAAAACAACTCTCAAATGACCTGAAAACAAAGATTGTTCAACATTATGGTTTAGGGAAAGGCTACAAAAAGTTATCGCAGAGATATAAGTTGTCAGTGTCCACTGTGAGGAACATAGTGAGGAAATGGAAGACCACAGGCACAGTTCTTGTCAAGGCCAGAAGTGTCAGGCCACGTAAAATATTGGCGAGGCAAAGAATGGTGAGAACAGTCAAAAACAGACCACCTCCAAAGACCTACAACATCAACTTGCTGCAGATGGTGTCACTGTGCATCATTCAACAATTTGGTGCACTTTGCACACGTTGAAGCTGTACAAGAGAGCAGTGTTGTATAAAGTACTAGTATCGTACTAGAAAAAGAATTTGGTAGAAGTGAAAGTTACCTTTTAGAATATTACTCAAGTAAAAGTCTTAAAAGTATCTGATATATACTGTACTTAAGTATCAAAAGTAATTTTCTGATATATAATGTACTTAAGTATTTAAAGTAAAAAGTAAAATTTCAGTGATTTTCGGTAGGCATAAGAGGCACTTCATCCGGTGGGAAGAATCTTTCATTCCAATGTACAGAAACATTTCTTACAAATGGGGTGGCCAGGGGGTGGCCAAGGCAACTTTAGGGGGTCCACAGTTTTGTAAGGAGGAATGGTCTTATTCCTCCTTACAAAATTATTCTTATAAAATACATCTTATTCTTATAAAATACATTCATCCAGAATCCAGACACTCATTACAGGCTATAGGAAGCACCTAGAGGCTGTTATTTCTGCTAAAGGAGGCTCTACTAAATATTGATGTGATTTTTCTGTTGGGGTGCCCAAATTTATGCACCTGTCTAATTTCGTTTTGATGCATATTGCACATTTTCTGTTAATTCAGTAAACCTCATTTCACTACTGAAATATTACTGTGTTCTTCAGTTATTTGATGGATCAAAATGAAATTGCTGATCGAAACACCCAAATATTTATAAATGAAAATCATGGGAATTGTCAGGGGTTCCGTAACTTTTGGATGCGACTGTATACGTTACAACAGTGACTTGAAAAGAAATGTATGATGAGATGTGTGGGGGTGTGGAAAATTTGAGTCAAGATATTTAGTCTTTGTTTGTGTTTGGTTGGCTGCAATTGCAGATAAACTGGCACACACTGACACACAGCTGCTCAAAAATAAAGCATGTCACATTTTTGCAATGAAACAACACTGATTAGTAATTCAGTTGCAGTCCTTCATTGTCAGTTATAACACTCATAAGTGTCTGTGTGCTCTTTCATGATAAGAAATTTGCTTTTAGTCTGATAAAGGTAAATGCTGTTTGACTGAGCAGGCCCACTGTAAATGGCCAAAACATAAAAGCCATAGCTTGTCCACAATCTCTGTCAGAATTCCAGTTTTAAATAAGTTGATCATTTTAGTCCCATTTAAAGTTTCTCACTGCCTTTTTATATATTGTCTTTTTGAGGGCACTTTCAAAATTACTCACGGATTCTATTTAATACACATAAGTATCTGTCTTATGTTTTTTCACCATTTTTTCCCCTCTGGTTAAATTATCAGCTGGTTTGTGTCACTATTTTCTTACATGAAATATAGAGACAGTGGGTAAAGTAATGAATTTATAACAGTCTGGTGATCTGAGATGTATTTTATCACACCAGTATACTGTATACTAGTACACTACACAGGGTGTACAACCCAATTATCCACTGTAATATAATATAACATTTTCTTTCTTCTAAAACCAGTTTTCAACAAATAAAAAGATGTTATAACTCATATTCTGTAATCCCACCTTAGTGGAAAGTAACTTGGTAAGGTAAATCTCTTTGAGCTTCAGTTTCTTCCTCTCTGGGTGTTCTGGGTCTTCGTCAATGTCTTGGTCAATCTGCAGACAACAGAATTGATTAATGTAATATTCATAATTTTTTCAGCCAAAGAAAATAATGAAATTTTCTCTAATTCACACAGGCTCTCTAACAAAAAGAAGAGAATTTGAGTTGTGAGCCATGTGCACATGCATGGGCACACACACACAAGCACACGCACACGCACACGCACATGCACACACACTCACACACACTACACTGTTTTGTGTTATGACTCACCAAGTGAAAGTATTTTGTAGTGAAGTTCTGATCATCTGTCACAATGAAATATGATTAAATACATAAATAAAACTTCAATAAGATTTACATTAAAGTTTTTATAGTGAGTGAATTTTTTTGTTTTTTGTTTATTTAGATAATTTTTTGTGCAGTTCTAAGTATTAGTTGCAGTGGTTCAGATTACTTCTATCCAAGACCACTGATTCACATCACTGCACGGTGTGTTTACTGCACAAGCAAACAAATGATAAGTTCTTTAGAATACAAACAAGCCGAATCTCATGGCGTATATAAAAAAGGTTTAGATTAGGGTAAGTAGAATTAGGGGTAGTTTTAGCCATGGTGTAACTTGATTGACTACAATTTCTGTAAGTAGCATAAAATACATCTAAATAATCAGTTTCATTCAAAGATTCATGATATGAGTTAGCTTTCATCCTGAGCAGACAGGCAAGCCACACCACATCCTGTACAGATCACATTAGCTTGCAAAGGTTCTTAGACTTTTAAAGGCAAAGGCTCTGGAAAATCAGTCATTTCATAATATGATAGCATGTATCACATGTCTAATGAGTCAGCAGAGGAGAAACTTCACAGAGTCAACATGGGAGCAAAAGTAGGAAGAAGCTTGTTCTCTTTAGAAAAAAGGAACAAATGACAAAAAGCATAGTGTTACCCACTAACCAACAAAAATCTGAACAAAAAATACCTCATATAATCTATGATAGAATCTATGATACCCATAATCTAGAACCGAATGAATCTTAATATTATTGTGTTCATATCAGTTTGTTAAAGTATGCAGGACTTTAGAAGTAGAATCAAGAAGAAGTTAGTATAACATACTGTAACTGATCAGTAAACATGATTAGAAGAAAACATGCTATTTAAATACATAAATGGTTAAAGTTAAATTATTATAAATGTGAGTAAAGACATTCTTTCACATAATATGTCAATATAAAAAAAGCCTCTATGCCTCTTTACCCACCCAACTCAACTCCACACAAGAACAGGCATGAGGCAGTAACTAAAAAGGAAGTAATTGTGACATGTTTCTGCTTACAAGGCTTTTGTGAAATCGTATACTCACCTTTTAAGCTCGTCTGTGGACTAAGTGGGGCATGAACCTTTTTGGTGATCACTTTGATGGAAGCTCCATCTGGGATCTGTGGAATGAAACAAGATTATGGACTCACTGATTATTAAATCATTATTGGGGTTTTGTAAATATGTTCCAAAGTATTTAATATTATTCTTTCTCTAGTAATTTAATGCAAGGTCTCTTTCTCCCTCAACTCTGCATATAATAGAGACTTACACTAAGCTGTGTATTTGATACTTACTTGATAATGCTTCAGTGTGTTCAGCATAGTCACCTCCCCCTGCACCTCTGAGCTTCCATCTATTTCCTCCAGAGGCACATAACTTCCTTCCTTCATATATTCTGTCAATGTTTAAGAAAAAACAAAACTATCAGGTACAGTAAGAAATCTCAACTTATCACTAGATTTTCTTAATGTTTTAAATTGTGATTATATTTCATGAATAAACCAATTTGATGTTGAAACACAACAAAATGTCGAAAAGTCCGAATGGATGAATAATTATTAATAGCACTGTATACACAGGTATATATACATATACTGACCAATGCCAATGTCTCTGAGCTGTTGAGTAAATCTGAAGCCAAACTTGCGCAGGAAGGTCTGAAGGATTTTGTCCTTCACCTGTTCTATCGTATCACATGTCAGGACGTTCACTTCCAGTGGTTCACTTACTTCTCCCTCTGTCCCCACAGCAAACAGCACCTTCAACTTCTGTAATACAAGACAAGGCAAGACAAGGTGGAGGAGAATTAATGGCTATAATAACTATGTTTGTGTGTTAGTATAATGGAATCTGTATCTCTTAACATGGTATAGGATTCATACAGACATATAACCTGTGCACATTTTTGGGATACAATTAAGTTTTTTTACCCACAGCTCGAGGTAGATATATGAATTTTTTCTGCCGCTGTCTATTTAAAAGCAGCCCAGTATGTAAAACCACTTACCTCTTAATCATGGATTGAAATTACCTGACTCTCTCTAATTTCACCCCAAAAGAGATCATTTAACATAATTATAAAAGGCAAAAATGTGGTAATCATTTAAGAACATTTAAAAAACTCCAAAAGGGACACAGCAAAGTGATCAAATTTGAAGGATCCATAACAAATGTGAAAAATGCAGCATAAATAACAGGAAATAAGAAAGGAGCAAACCAGAAGGCTGAAGTTAAAGCCCTGAGCCTGCCACAGGAGCCAGTCTTCATTCAGTGTGTACAGAGCTTTCTCTGTCACTGCATCTACTGGTCCTTTAGAAATCTGCTGACTTAGAGCTGATATCATTAGAAAAAGAGGTTGACCAACTGACTCCTGTGAAAATAATCACACAAGCATATAACAATTATATATATATGTGTGTGTGTGTGTGTGTGTATACATACATATAAATATATGTATATGTATATATATATATATATATATATATATATATATATATATATATATATATATATATATATATATATATATACATATGTATGTATGTATATAACAGAAAAAAGACATGTAAAATGAAAGAATGGACTGACCCTGAGAAAGCCATAGAGGCAGATGGACATCCAGTTGGTGAGAAGTTTTTCTACAATAGACTCTGTACGACGCAGCATGAGTTTAGGCTGAGCATTGCTGGGCTGATCCATTAGACTCTGGAGTAACGTCTCCATCAGCTGGGTGAGGTATGGCAGGTCACTATGCAGCGTTACAGTCAACAGGGATGCCACCATACACCTGAGAGCCAACGTGAATATCAAGGCACACAGGAAATCATAACATTTGTGTGTGACATCTCACATTTGAACCAAAACAACTGAACAAGCTCAGATTTAATTGCAAGTAAAGTGGAAATTGTTTGCTTCCAAAAGAAGCCACAACAGTAGTTTCTTCTTTTCTTGAGTGTCTGTTGACTGAGCTTTGAGACTCACTTGTCCTTTATGCTGAAGCTCTTCTGCTCCTCCAGAGCATGAACAAAGCATGTGAGAAATGTCTGGTCTCGAAGAAGTGAGGAGAAAGCTTGACATTTTTCATCCATTTCTGACTTCACTGCATCCTGACCAGAACACATCAGAACCAACACATATACTTTTATACAAATTATAAAAACATAATAAACATGGAAGTAGTCAAAACTGCTATAAAACTCTTCTCCAACTCAAGCTGCCTAAATTCCATAAAAACAGCTCTAATTTATCATAAGCATAAGAGCACAAAATAATAATAAACCTCTTTTCTGGACTGAAGAGTTGCAGAAAGAAATTTTCAGTAAAGGCAAGACATCACAGTCACAAAGTTACACAAATGAAACTTTAGACTGATTAATTAATCATAACAAAAGACATACAGTGAAGTTAGTTTGAGATAGTGGAGTGTTTTTGGTCTAGTAATACAGTTTTTCTTAATTTCTCAGTAATGTGGGGTGACATACTATAACCTGGCAGTGAGTCATGTGCCTTAATTTAAAATTTTTCACATTGCAGTCAACTAGAACTCATAAAATTCATGACTAAATTCTGTTTAAGCTTTAAATAAACAAAATAAGCAAATCTATGTTTTTATGCACTAATCAGAACATACAGTAAAAATGTTCTCACCTGCCCAATTTCTTTAATCATCTGGTTTCCCAAAGGCCCTCCCTAAATATAGGGCAAAATGTACTAATTTAATCGCACACCCACAAAACACATACAGATCACTGATACATCATCCAATTAGAATGCACAAACCTCAGGAAAAAATATTTTCAAAGCAAAATGTTTATAATCTAGGTAGGGAATGGCAGCAACATTTTCAAGCAGATCTGATCTCTCTGTCTGCAAATCCACAAATCCTGTATAAAACAGAAAACAATCACTTTCAAATCAGGAGATCATTTGAATTAATTTTAAGGAACTTGCTTCTTTTAAGTTATTAGACACTCAAGGTCCCTTTGAAGAACCCTTTAATGTCCTTTCTGGTGCCATGCAACAAAATATTTCCTTACCAGAAAGGATCTAGTATGGTTAAAATAAGCTACAAAGCCATAACAATACCAAGAATCTTGGAATCTCGAAGATCCCTTTTTCCTATTATATTTCCTATGTCAACTATATAGCTACAGTAACCAGACTGTACTAACCTTGTCTGATCTCACTTCTGATTTCATTCTCCAGCATTTCCAGATGCTCATTCATTTGTGCATTCATCTGCTGTTGGCTCTTACGGTGGATTAATACACCAGCTAGACAAAATGGCAGATGAGTAAATATAGAGCATCAGGCTGCAACAGTATCCAAGAACAAAGAAAATCAAACATAGAATACACAATATGGTCAATACTCACCAACAGCACCAAGAACAATCAAAATGACTAATGCAACAAGTATATATATATATTCCGAAGTATCCTGCGTCAAAATTATGTCAACATTGCCAAACATAATCTAAAACAAAACAAAACAAAACCTGTACATCACTTTTCAGCAGAGTTTTAGGGTTCAAAATAAAAAGCAAGATTGCATAATAACACTTGATAAAAAAATAAAGATAAATAAATAATAAATCATACCTTAACTGAGTCCACATTGAGTTCACCGTCCTTATCTACTGAAATCTTACAGATCACGGCACTGGACTTCACTTTCTCTATTGTACACTCAAATTTCCTTTTTTCCTCTAAGCCCCACACCTTTAGGTCATCTTCACCTATCCTTAATTGATCTTCCTTTTTCTAAAGAGAGAAAATAGAAATATAAAAAATAAGTATACATAGTGGAAACAAAAGAGCAATAGACTCTTTATTACATTGTACATGACACGGATAAATGAATAATGACCATTTGAAATGTAAACAAAACCAATATTGTGCTATCTAACACACTGGCTCCTTTTCATTTAGTGATGGCTTCATATCTCATACAGGGTCAAGTGCACAGACAGCTGGGAGCACAATACAAACAATGAGGGTAGAGTTTGAAAGACAAGAGTGTTAGTTATTTTGACTCACTTGTATGTCAATTCAAATATTTAAGAGTTTAAAATATCAATATTAAAAAGGGAGCACTAAATCCTCCATTAGCTGAGCACTTCTATAAGTCGCTCTATATGAGGACATCTGCTAAAATCTGTAAACATATTTTAAAAAAAGCAATATGAATTTGACAGAATTCTCCACATATAAAAGTGCAGATTATATTTGTATTATATATGAAGTTGATCATGTTTTACAAAGGTTTACATTTATTAGAGAAGAAATTTATACATACTCAGAAACACGAGTAGGATACAAATATTTTTACAAGTTTATGTGATGCCAAATTTATTGTGTAAATGCTTGTTTAAATGATTTAGGAACAAATCTGTTTGCATCCACCTTGTTAAATGAGGCCCAATGTTTTCATAGCAGTTAAAACAACATGAGTGTGCTAGAAATCACATTCTGAAATGCTCTCCTACCTGTATGGTGACCAGCACGTCATTGACCACCTTAGAGATAGAGAAGCTGGAGAATACCGGGTCTGGATGGTAAGAGAGTTTACCTGCACAGACCACTGTTGAGTTCACCACTTTAAGAGAGACAATGAATGGTCCAGCATCTCTGAATTCTCTCTGATTGTGAGTGTGAAACCAAAAGCTCTAGGAGAATGTAAAAGGTAATGACATTGATATTGGTGTTTCTTTGTGCAGCTGGCTAACAAAATAAAACTTTCCGTGGTTTGAAAATTGGTTTGGTCAAATGAAGAAAAACAGCATGTGTCTGATTGCTGCAAAAGTGTGTTCAACCACATGGTTCCAAATTTAATATTTTTGGCAAGAACCTTTTCTTCACTGCATGATCACCTTCAGTCTTTAATGTCTTCTATTAGATTTGTTAATTCACAGCATATATTATTGTCATATTGCTAAATTCACTGCCATTTAAAAGCAAATTGAATTTAATTTGACATTAAATGATTAAGATTATAGGATTTTATTAAAAAAAGAATAAAAGGAGACACCTCTCAGACCTTTTATAATAATTATAGTACTGTAATTATATTACAATTCCTGTAAATTAGAAACAGACACTAAAGGCACCTGTTTGCAATTTATTATATTTATTAATAATATTATTGTAATTTTATGCATTGTACATGTTTGTGAAAGTCAGGAAGATTCCTAACAGGAATTTTCAGACATCTTTAGATTATAGCAGCTGTATTCATTCCCTCACACTCTGACCTTCTGTAAAAACAAATATAGCTTCAAAAGCAAATATCATTCATTTATAAATACAAAATTTTTATTTGTTGCCAAATCTCTATAGTATAATACGCAAAGAGATAATTATAAGATAAATTAGATAAATAAGATATATTATATTGTATTATATTATTTTTGTTTGTTTATCCATATAGATGTATTATTATTATTATTTTAACAGGTAGCAGAGTTATTATTATTTATTATAAATATTTTTATTATATAACAGATTTAAATCAATCCTGAACATCAGGGCATGCCTACTTTCTGCCTCTTTATGTGTGTTTCTTTCATAGAGTTTGACATTTGTTCTTTCTAGTTACTCGCTGTGTATTTCATACCTTGTTGTCGGTTTTGAGGGTGATCTCTTTGGAAGATGTATGAATATTGACTGCATCCACAAACTCTAAATTACTCCCCAGCACATTAATCTTCCTTTCACCACTGAATGACATATAAACAATAATTTATTACAGAAAAGCTGCAGAGTATCAGATTCAGCTACAGTAAAACAGAATACAATTAAGTTAAAAATGGCTAAACTGCAAGTGAGGATCCATTTGAAAAGCAGATATGTTTATTTTTAGAATAATCTGTTAAAGTGAAATGGAAGTGAAACCAGGAAGTGACTAAATCTTTCTTCATCTCTAAACGGGCCACACAATCAGAGCACCAGGATATCCTTTCCACCCATGTCGCATGTTTTTTTGCCTCTGTTGTTCAAATGCATAGATACTCCTCACGATCAGTTTCATTGCGTAAAGCTAGCTGACAGGAAGTCCATTTCTCTTTAACTTTCTGCTCTACTGGTTTTCATTTTGTACACAAGACTGAAGAATAATATACTTATATGTGTTATAAGAATCTAGCCAAAAATACAAATATTCAATCTGGATTTGAATTCAATTATAGGTATAAAAATTCAGAGGAAATTAATATTTTTAAATATTAAATGTTGTTTTGAGTTATTTTTTTAAAAGTGTTAATTACTGTCTTCATACATCGACAGGGTTCCCACTGTTTTTCAGAGATCATTTTCCAGGACTTTTCCAGGACATTTCAAATTTAGGAAAAAAAGACAAGGATCACCGATTCACAGCCTAAAGTAGTATGTACTTCTCTCCAGAAGTCTTAAAAACAATGTACACTTTATGGTTATTACTTAACTATAAAATTAGAAAAACAGCAGATACACACACAGAGCTCTTTCAAACGAGTCATTCAAAATATTCATTTAGGAATAAAGAAAATGACGGTATTTATGACAGTATTCACTTTCACAAACAATTCGTTAATAAATGCATATTCAAAGAAACGCCATTGTATGTTGCTAAAAACGTTCTGCGCCAGCTTTGTTTGGAACTACTATGATTAGTGAAGGATAGAAAGGAAGTCACTTAACTTCTTGTTTAGTGAACTGTTGCAAAAATCAATATCACACTTGCAAACGTGTTTTTAAGTTTATATAAGTAAACCTGTTATATATTACCGGCCTTCGCCTTATGTTTACAACACTAGTCTGTGCTGCACTTTGAGCATGCAAATAATTGTTCAATGTATGATTTGCTGTGCATCGCATCATTAGAATATCTAATTTTGACTTCTTATATCGCCCATAAAACAGGTTTGGGGACTGTGTGGATGGATTACTTTTAAAGACAATTTGTCATGTGAATGAAATTTCAACATTTAGAAAATAAAAAGACCAATGCCATCATGCATGCTTTAGTTTGCTGTGCATTCCCCTTGCACATGATATTCAGATTAACAAGGTTAATATAACCTGCTTACCCGTCACCATTTGCTGAAAACATTCAAGCACTTAAACCATTCCTAGCACCTGAAACCGCCAACACAAGACAGCGTCATCTGTCACAGCGAGATTAAACAGCATAACAAAAAAAACGTCAAAACTCAGCGTCCCTGAACAGAGTGTTTTCTGTTACTAACGTTAATTGTTTCGACCATTTGTAAACTGTTCTTTAAATGATCAAGAACATTTAAAAATAATAATTTTCCAGGACAACAAGATTTTTTCCAGGACAATTTATGTTTTCTCTCATTTTCCATGTGTTTTCCAGGACTGGAACATTGGACATTAATTTTCCAGGATTTCCATGTTTTCCAGGACGCGTGGGAACCCTGATCGAGACTCCTCTGTTCTGTCACCTCGGTCCGAGTCATTGAACTACTGTATAAATGAAGACCTAACTCTTCCTGAAATACTCAAACTAGCACTTATTTTGAATTCTGTGTTTCAGATTCAGGGTATACTTATTCTATGACCTAGTGAACCAGTATTGATTTATGTAGACTTCATTTTTGTACATCACACTGGATAAGAAATTCTGCCAAATGCCATAAATGTAAATTTATTTATCTCCAATCTACCTGGACCAGGTGCTTCCAGGCTGAAATTCCGTACAGGTGGGCTGGGAATTATATCTTATGGTGGCATTACTATGACATTGTCCATCTGCCGTCACCACACACACCCTCATAGTTTCTTTGTTTCCACCAGGAATATGAAACTTCAGTGTGTCATTAGAGCGCACCAACACTGGTGACCTGGAAACAGTTGATACACAGAACAAATCAAATCTGTCTGCAAAAACATGTGTACAAGCACACAGACATTCAGTAACACTTACTCCTTTAAACTGCAGTCCATAAAACCTTGGAAGCGAATTTTCACAACCAGTTCCAGATTTTTTCCTTTTATCTCTGCATTATTTTTGCCATGAAAAGAAACTTCATTAGGCCACACAGACAGGATCTCTGGCTAATGGGGATAAAGACAAAAGCAATTTGATACTGTGATAATAACACTTAATTAAACATTTTATGATTAATTTTGTAATTAATTAATTTTATCAATATTTTCATAAGAGGTTGTTTAAATAACAGACCAAATATAGGTGTGTTTGAGCTTTTAATTACTATGTCAGATTTTCAGTAGATTAAATCACTTGAGCTTGACTTCAATCACAATAACTGACTGTTTGGCCTGTTTAGAGCTATTGTTTATTTTATTTAACTCAGATAATATTTTTTCTGAGCTCTTGGCTGAGCTTCTTTGATTGTCCCATAGTATCAAGAGCAAAAAGTCACTGACTTTAAAGGTAGGCCAATTTATAGCCACAGCTACTCTACCCATGAACTCCTTTAATGATCAGAAGTTTCAAAAAGTGTTTATTCTGGGTTCAAATTTCTGACAGAATCTGACAATCTGATATAATGAAATTAATTGGTCTCTGATCAATTAATCAAATGTTTAAAAATCCCTTTGATATGAATAAAGTAGACACCCAAGAGACTTTCTAAAAGAAACACAATGAAACGTGTGGTGTTTTAGCGTTGTGGAAATGAGAATATTTTTAGCCAAGGTTTTCGTAAACTTGGCCTCAACTAGATATAGAATACGTAATTATTATTTACTACTACTAATAATAATCATAATCATTATAATCACCAGCAGAAGCAGAAACAGAAGCATGGGGAATATACAAATGGAAATGATTTCCATATGAGGTTGCAAAAAGCCATGCTGGTTAATATGAAATTAGAATTAAAATATTCAATACTTATTAAATACTAAAAGTATAAATCAAAATAAATCTAAAATCAAGGTATAAATAAAAAAATCTTTAAAAGACCTGATGAATGCAAACAAACCCAATTTCTCTTTCTCAAAAATTAACTTCCTCCTCACCATCAGAAACTATATTTTCACTAATGTTGTGCGAACATTTGTGTCACTCACCCTGTAATTTCTATCGGATGAAGTCCCATTGCATATGTCCTATATAAGGAATAAAAATGCATTTTAATGTTTTTCAATATTATAATAATCAAATTCAAAGTGTAACTACGTAAAATTTCTACCTAAAAACCAAATACTGTACTGAAATATAAGTCATTATTAGATAAGAAACAAAGAAGAAGAAGAAGAAGAAGAAGAAGAAGGGCTAAAACTCAAAATCAGCTAAAATTCTAAGATAAAATCAAGTATAGATGTATAATTCTGAAATTAATTACTCAGCCATATTTGGATTTGGCACCTTAAACCAAATACAGTATGTGCAAAATTTCTCACTTTTAAATAATGATTTTAATTGTAGAATTAATAGAATATTGGTGTATTTTTTTATTTACTCTCCTGATAAACAAAACATGTTGATCGATTGAAACTTTAAAAGATAACCACTTTCAGCTCGCTTTATACTGAATGAGTTTTCAATTCTCTCAATAATTAATACCTCCGATTAACATCTTCCAATGTCCTAAAGTGTAAAACAAACTAGTTTTATAGAATTTAAAGGGACAATGCAATTAATTATTAGAGTCATATTTACACATTTGTTGAGGATATTTACAACCAAGTGACAATGAACGTAATACTGCTCATCATTTGATCCAATATCATACAGGAAAAATCAACTGAAGCCTGAGATCTGTGTAAAATTCTTACGAAACTGTCCAGGTAGTGATTGAGTCTGAAGTCTGCTTAATATTGATGTATGCAATTCTGACTGTATAATGAGTCATAAAAATGACTCATAAACAGAAAGTAAATACAAAATAACTATATAAGATGGTAGTATATACGTGTGGATTTGTTTCAGGTATTAGGACATTACTCTGTGTTTAAGCTGATCCAAATATTTTTAGATCATACAAATGTTCAAACCTCAAAAAGATTTCACAGGGACACAGACGGGAATTATAACTTTAAAGTACTAAATTAAGTAAGTACAATTAAGGAAACATGACAAACAGGAACCGAGAAAAGGCAGCGGAATTTGTCTGTACACTTACAGAAAAATAAAAGAGGTAGAAATAACATTGCAGAACACAGGAATATTTAATGATCAGGGAAAAATAGGATAAAGCTTAATAAAATAGCACAAAAATGTTAAACAGTGTAAAGAATCTGTTAATCTTGTTAGTTAGTTATTACAGTAATAATAATTACAGTGTTTTGATCACAAACGATTGCAGATATCATTGGGATACAGAGGCACATACACAAGTAACTAAAATGTAAAAACGTATAAGTAATTAATCCTTGGTACTTCTGAAACAAGGTAGGTTGGTTATGTAGGCTATATCAGATTCCAGAAGCAGGCAAAACAAGAAAAACACTTGTATATTAAATTAAGACAACACTAAAAAAAGCAGGAAGCATGTAACAAACACGACTAAAGCCAAAGGCTGCAGAAGGGCGGTGTAGGAACTTTATAGATTGGACCAAAAATTTGGGTTAGCTAATTAGGTTATTAGGTTAGCTAAAGGTAACCAAAATATAGAATTTAGTGAGACATGTGTCATGCTGTTTGTAGCTGAGTACATTCTGTAGGCTCACCGGTATGTGTAAATATGGTGTAGATACAGGAGTCCAGGTACAAGTCTTGTTACTGCTTTGCCAATAACATCCAGCTGAGACACAGGCTGCACATCTAAATAAATATTACATTAAATCAGACACCTGATTCTTGGTTTGATCTAGAATGTCATGTAGTGTGAACTAATTGCCTAAATTTAATTTTACATTTTAACCTCACAGACCAGTCAATTCACAACAAAACAACAGATAATGAGGGCCAATCATCACAAAATGGCATGATAATCAGCTTCCTTGTCAGGGGCACTGATTGATGTAAGGTTTATACTGTCTGCAATTCTATCAAGTGACTAATCAGACAGAGCCAGAATAACAGCTTTAATATCAATGAGTTAATAAACTGCAAGCATGAGCTCACAGAGAGATGTGACTGAGTAGTCTCTCTGATTGACAGGGGACAGAGAGTAGCAGACACCCAGCCATGGACTGCAGTGGAACCGTCAGAACTTGCTTTAAAAACTTCAAAAACTCTCCTTCATAAACTGGATGTTATTTATCACGCTGCAATCCGCTTTGTGACTGGAGCTTCATTTAACACTCACTATTGAATTGGTCTTCTCTTCATTCCCGTAGACAAACTCATTGGTTTCTGTTCATTTATAAAACTCTTATTGGTAAAACTCCCTCGTATTTACAGTCCCTTCTTAATGTTTATAATACAAGTCGTAATCTGCGCTCTAGCTGATTCTTTCATTTCTGCATCCCTAAAGTCCATACTTCCTTTGGTCATTGCTCTTTTCAGTTCTCTACTGCATATGATTGGAATCACCTGCAGCTGACTCTTAAGCTTAGTTCATTTATATCGCTCTCTTTCTTTAAAAATTAAATTCAGTCACTAACTCAAGATCACTGTACTTGTTTTTAGTTATTTGTTTGTTTTTACATGTCATTGTTTATAGCTGTGTTTATGTGTATTGTATTAGTTTTTATGCTGCCTCTTGGTCAGGTCGTCATTGTAAATGAGAACTGGTTCTCGACTTACCTGGTTAAATAAAGAAAGTATTGCTTTAGTGACAGATTTTTAATAAGAGATTTACTTACTGCTCTTCTGACTCTATATTCTTTGTAATGTTTGGGCAGCTCCTCAGTGTCAGGCTCTCTGTCAAAGTCTGATTACTGATAGTGACCGTCACTGTAACTTCGAGTCCTGAAGAAGTGGAGCAGAGTTATATATTGTTAGATAAAATCAACTCATTCAATCACCTTGATCTTAAAAAATGTTTCCTTTACTAAGTCTTTATAATGTAATATGAAACACAATTCTGAAGAATACTGCAAAAATACTGACCATCAGAAGACAGGTGCTGTTCAGGGAAACTGCAGGAGCAATTGGGAAAATGTGTAACAATGCTATTACACAGATCACCCCTTCTTGCCTTGAATGTACATGTTAATGGAGGACTTTCTGTGGCATTCAGGTGCAGGTGTAGAGTCAGATTGATCTGAGTGTGAACAACAATCAAAAAAATTAAGAATTACAATTAAAATCTGTAGCACCTTTACCTGCACTTACAAAATTGTATACTGTATTGATCAGCATTGCTCTGTGTACAAAACTGTATTATGCTGTATTATGCACACACACTTTATGTAGAGCTATGTTAATATACTTATTTCTTTTTTCTGTCTTATTTTATGTAGATCTGTGTTTATGTATATCTGTGTTTAATAGTAGCACCAGAGTCCTAGAGAAATAGGAAAAGCTGCAAAAGCTATATATGGTTATAATGACGATAAAAGCTTCCTCACTTGACTTGTCAGAAGAAAAAGTAAAAGAAGAAGAGGAACTGTATATTTACAAAAAAAAACTGGTTTCAATATTCAACATTCAATAACATTTACCTCTTTAGAGATCATGGAGACCTTAAAAGAAATCCACTCTTTCCGAAAGGATTCTTTAGAAATGGAGATCCAAGATGACTTCTCCTGCATACACTCCTCCTGCATACAGCATCTAAAGTGAACAATAAAGATGGGGAGAGATTTACAACCATATGTCACGGGGCTGCTTTTTTGATCATTTAAACACAGACAAACTGTGGGATATCATGAATAGGCAAGAAAGTAAGTACTTTGAGAGGTCTGGTAATGATTTGAAGAAATATAAACATCATTCTATTCACACTATACCAAAAGCAAAAATGACTACTATTAATACATAAGTAAATGTGTCATCCTGCCCAAGCATCAAAGTTCACATATCTTAATTAGCCTCATTCATATGTAAGGTAGATTTCTAGTTGTACATCTCACTCCACTGATCATTAATGACAGAAATAAACTCTCAAACAGGAAGAGAAACAGCTTCATTTCCACATTATGGGAGCATGGTTACCATAAAATAAATAAATAAATAAAAACTGCTTTTTTAATTGCTGATGAAGTGTTTGGAATCTTGTATCGCACACTATATATATATATATATATAAAATTTCCATCAATATTCTACACAAATCCTGTGATATCTGCCAGGTTACTATATGCATAACTTTTCCTGACCAATTTCAGCATCAGGCTGTTTAATAACATTACATATGACATCATCATTCACTAAATTCAGACATAAAAGTAGTCAGGATACACTTTCAATTAGTACTGTATAAGGATAATAGATTCAGGACTGATGTATCTAGGTATTCTTGGTATAAAAATATTATTCAAATGTTGTTGAACTTGTTTTTAAAAAAAAAAACACACTGGTTAAAAACCCCACCCATTTTAGTAATCATTACTGATATCTAACATGCAGTTACTGACTGTAAGTATTGTAAATATCTAAATAAAAATGTAAAGAGTAAAATATGTATTTTTTTATAGAAATGTAATTAGAGTACATATTTCAGTAATCTCAGGTGGACCAACCCTTTTCCCTTCATCCATACTGGATATTTTATCCAGCAGGTTAATACCAGGAGACTACCTACACCATCCACTTATTAAGTAGCACCTGTACAATAATTTGCTTATCCAGTCAGCCAATCATGTGAACACTGTTGGCTGGGCAATGCTGTGCCCATGATATCCTCAGATTCCTGTTCTTGACAGAAGTGGAACCTGATATCTCAAGGTTGGTGTGTTGTGCATGCTGATTGATTGGCTGTAAAAATAATGGTTGTAAAAGGGTGACTATATCCTTTTTGGTAGCTCCATCCAATCTGGTCATTTTCCTGAGAGCTCACTTATTAACAAGATGTTTCCATCTAGCATTCTGTGTAAACTCTAGAAACTTTCATGGGTGAAAATATAAAACTCAGCAGTTTCTGAATTACTCAATCCACCCCTTCTGGCACCAGCATTAATGAAATGAACAAAGTCACATAGATCACACCTTTTCTTTATTCTGATGTTTGATGTGATGTGCTTGCATCTGCATGATTTTTGCATTGTAATGAAGGTTGCACTACACTGCTGTAACATGATTGACTGAATAAGTAACTGCATGAATGGGCATGCATTCTTACAAAAGTGGATGGTGATTGTATTTCATTATATTGGATATGTGCAGCTACTAGAAAATGATTACCGTTTTAAAGTGGCAGGATGGTATAAGCACATGAGACAGTCACATTAAGAGCTAACTGCTGAATGAAAGCTTAAACAAGCATAGGTTGTTAGAGGAGTTACTAAACTAAAGATGTACAAAGGTAGGTGAGAAAGTTACCTATTTGTGACCCCACACCAGCCACAGAAATCACCCATGCTGCCAATGCAGGCTCTCAAAGTGTCAAACATACCACACTGAGTCACAGCAACACGGTTAATCTACAGACAACACACACACACACACAAACATTATTGGTCTGAATAGATCTGTCATTTAAATTTGCAGCAATGTGTTTAAAATAATTAATATAAATGACCACATATTTCAATTTCATTCTAGAAATCCATGTGTGCGGGCACAGCTTTAACTTTAAGCCGCTAAAACTCACCTGATTTCTCAACCCTATGTAGATATAATTAGGATCCACTGGGTCAAAATACATTTTGGGAAACACCATCCTGTCATCATCAGATCTGTACAGCACTTTTGCACAGAAAGATGTATAATCTGGGTACAGCACAAGCTGTTATATCACAAAAAAACAAGGCTTGGAATCATTATGTGGCATTTTAGCAGCATTTGACAGCCAGTGTAAATATATCATTCCAATATATAGAGAACTACATAGATATAAACATTGGAAAATATATAAAATGTGTTCTGTTTTTACTGTGTTTACACTGAGTATTGTACTGCTACTGCACACAACATAAAAACTCCAGAGAGAGAGAGAGAGAGAGAGAATGTTAATGAGAATCAGACCTCTAGCAGTTGCCCATTTGCAGTTCCAATGTATAGCACAATCCAAGATCCTTTCATTTTTGCTGCCACAGATGTCATTGAATTGTGCTTGAATACAACAGCAAGGGGCTCTTCAACAGGTGTTATTGAGGAGCTCTACAACAGGCAACAAACAGTAGTAATCAGTAGTAATATACATAACCTTACTGTTGCTTGCATGGAGATCACTTAATTACAAATAGTTCTACATCAACATGTTTTAAACAGTACGTCTATGAATTTTCTAGGACTGTTTCAAACCTGTGGACCACATGATGGATGACATGTGAATTCTGTAGTAGGATTGCCTGGTATGATCGCAGTGATGTTGTAAATAGCCAATGCAGTGTTCTCTGGGTTTTGGGGAAGTTCTGCAGAGAATATTCCAATCCATAAAAGAGAGGACAAGATAGTGGTGGAGGCCAAAAGTTTACGGCGATGAAGGTCCTTGCAGCAGCGTAAATGGGCAACTTTCAGAGATTTGGTTATTTGTGGTTTTTCCCCTTTGTTTTCTATCTTTAAGAAAACCACTTTTTTGTCTGAAGAGGTAAAGAGGTTGGCGAAGAGGTAGGACTGAAAATTTGAAGATACCTGGAAACCGTCTACCCACTCAACATGCTGAACTTTAATGCTGGCTTCAGCTGCAGATGCACCTGCTTTAGAAAAAATGTCACCTTTCTGAGTTCCGAGAGTGTTGCGTAATGTCACACCGGGATCGACTATACAGTCCTTCTCTTTTTCATCCTTATACTCTCTCCCCACCAACATGTATTTATCAGTTGTTGTGCTTGAAGTACGGGCATCGAAAAGGAACGCAACAGACGATTCATTCACACGCGCCGTAAACGGCATGTTTGTCTCCCTGTGGACAGTTTGGGTTATATCCTTTATGTCCAGCACCTCGCAGTAACTGCAGCCCAAAGTGCCGCAGGTGATCAGAGTTCCGTTCGCCTCGAAAGGCAACAAGATGCTCACGTCGTTCTGGTGCGTGGTGTTTGATATGTCTTTAATCTTTTCCTCTACGAGATCGTGCCGCATTTGGTAAAGCTGAGAATCTGTAGCAACAAACACTTTACTTTTTCCCACAGCAAAGTGTCTGATCACTCCATTAAAGTTGTAGACAGACGTGCAAATTGCTCCCTTTAAGAAAATAAATACTACGAGTAGCACAGTCCTCATGGCGTATGTATGCGTGGGGACTGAATCCTGGAGCCTTCAGCCTTTGTTGCTCAGTTGATGCTGTTAATGAAGTTTGAAGCCTGTGAGCTCACTAATAGTGATGGCCAGTTCGTGAACGAATCGTTCTTTTGAACCAGTTCTTTTTAGTGAACTAGATGAACCGGTTCACCAAATCGGACTGATTCGTTCTAAACAGATCGCGTCTTGAGTCAGCGCTGATCCACAAGTTACTAAAGTTACTTACTTTCGGTCATGCCTGACAGTCGGTACGACTCTAAATAAACTAATATCCGGGAGTATATGTAACTCCTGTACACTGAACTGAGACATGTTGTGCTGAGAGAACTGTGAGCTCGAACTGTTGATACCGCGCATGCGTGAATTACTGAACCGATACAGCGAATCATCAGTACAAAACTGAGAACTGCTTGTATCGGACGTGTCTGAGAACCGATGAACTGATACAGCGAATCATCAGTACACTGAACTGAGAACTGTTTCTTTCGGAGGCGTCCGAGAACCGATGAGCTGTTGATACTTCGCATGCTTGAATCACTGAACTGATACAGCGAATCATCAGTACACTGAACTGAGAACTGTTTCTTTCGGACGCGTCCGACATACTGAGAACCGATTAGCTGTTGATACTGGCATGCGTGAACCTTCAGAGCAAAATTATACATATTGGGATATGCATAGTAACTAGTCATAGGCTATTAATAATTTTTATAAAAAAAAAATCATACAATTGTTCACTCAATATATGTCAGTTAATTTTACTATTGACTGTTGTGCAGGTTAGTCTGTATTTTTATATGCCGCTTTTTGTAAGTTGATGAAGATTAGTTTATCAACTTTATATCTTTAAGACACGAAAACATCCACGCTTGCACATCAATGCCTGTACTGGGTTGTTTTAGTTGCAAAAATTAAATGTAAGAAACGTATTCAACTAAAGTTATGATTACAAAGAACTTTTCAAATGTGTCAAATTGATTGTATTAATATCTGCCGGCAGCGGGATGATGGAATTTGCGTCATTACGTCATTGTGAATGACGTCATTACGTCAGGACGTAAAAGAACTGGTGAACTGGATTTTTGAACTGGTTCGTTAAATCGAACTGTCCGAAAGAACCGGTTCGCGGAAAAGAACCGAACTTCCCATCACTACTCACTAAATGAAGTGGTGACTTCCGTGTCGTGAATGCGCTCAACACACCATGTCACCTGATGGAGGCAGCACAGCTGTCAAAAACGCACAGCTACAACTTATTAATACTTGTTTTTATATTTTTAAAGATGGTTAAAACTTTTAATTCATTATAAGGAATTGGTCTTCAGTCATTGGCCTTGGAGTTCAGCACCATCAGCACCATCAGCGAGTAATGAAGCTTAACCACTGTTAAGAGTCGTGAAGATTAAAACAAGATTGTTCACGACTTCCAGTGGGGTTCTTTAAACGCAAACATTATACACAAAGCTTTTCTCACTGATTGATGAATGATTATGATATGAGCCAGTGAGAACTAACCACATAAATAAATTAAACAAATGTACACACTTCATGTCTTTATTATAAGATCATATCTGCTATGCTTTTATAACTCAGATAAAAACTTTATAATATCAAGGTCATGTCTCGTGTTCTCATATTTGCTCAATTAAAACTGTTTGATAATGTTTAAGAAAATCCAACAACATAGTTTTACACCCTCTATATACATTTTCTCATTTTTAAATGCTATCCCAAGATAATCACTAATCATAAATCAAAAACACATTAAATCAAAACGGACATTACTGTCTAATAGTTTAATGTCTACAGAACTAGCGACGTTATCACATAATGAGAATACGTTTATATTATATATATTTTAGAATAAACATTTTATATCCTTATAACTTATGCATTTTTTACATAAAAAATCCCCTCTGGGATGAATAAAGTACAATCAAATATTCAGTATCAATTCAGTTTGGTTTTATTTGCATAGTGCTTTTAACAATTGACATTGTCTCAAAGCAGTTTTGCAGAACATAACATTTTTATGTAGATTTATTTACATTTCACATTCATCACTATTTATCACTAATGAGCAAGCCTGATGTGACTGTGGCAAGGAAAATCTCCCTTAGAAGGTATGAGGAACCAAAGGGTATCTCATCTTCAGAGAATGTAAATATTAGAGATGAGCGGATAAAGCACTTCTGCCGAGTACGAGTATTATACGAGTAATACGAGTCAATATCTGTGCTCGGATTGAATGAAAATCATAATTGGGTAGCTGATTGTGTCAGCGTTCTGTGATAGGCTAGTCACAGCGCCCCTCCCCTACAGTGATAGGCTAGTCACAGCGCCCCTCCCCTACAGTGATAGGCTAGTCACAGCGCCCCTCCCCTACACATATACAGATGTATTGTGTTGCTGTGTCTCGCTCTGCTCACTCACAGTCACACACAGAACAGCTCTGTCTCTCCCTCACTCACTCGGGTTCGCGGGTCTTTTCCGTTAGCGTTTAGGGTTTCTTCAGCTTTTTACTTCGGGTTGTAACGTTAATAATACGTACTTACTAACCAGTAGAGTTCTGGTAAACGTGGGTTCGTTCAGACGTGGTGCTGTCTGGTGCGCCTGTCGGAGATTTTTTTTCTTTTTTAAACCTTCAGCTGTCTCTAACCAGTAACCAGACACTGAGTGTGACACGTTTTTGCTGTATTTCATAAAAACATAAAGGTAGTAAGCTAGTGTTAAAAAATATTACAAATTAATTATTACCGGTTAAAGCCCCGCCCGTTTCAAGGCAAGCCCCGCCTACTTCCTGGTTAGGCCCCACCCACTCCGAGTACGGATACAGATAATTCATATGGTTAACAGACACAGATACAAATAATGCTGTACTCGCTCATCCCTAGTAAATATAAATTATTATAAACACTGGAGAGTGTAATTATAAATTATTTCCTTTCTACAGTCATATACAGTCAGTTGGAGTACCAGGAACTCATCATCTGAGTTCATTAAATCAGAACCAAATAAATCAGAAAATGAAAAAGTTGGAAATCTTACCGCCATGTATCAAGACATCTATCCTCGAGATATTTAGGAAATAGGAAATTGTATATTATCATTTATTTCTTGTACATGTGTGGAGTTCTTCAGTTTTTCCAATAGTGCTTTAAATCTTTAGAAAACTTTAAATCTAAGATACATTTTAAAAATAAATCTTAAAAATATACATTTCTTAAATCTAATTAATAAAAAAATTTAAAATAGCAAGCAAGGAGAAATTGGAATTTATTCAAAGCTACTTTGACGAAGGACATTCATATACCGTGATTTCAGATATTCTGATAGCATTTCATGAAATAATTTTTTTTTTTTGCAATCTCTAAAAACACACCTGAAGAACGCATGTATGTTTTGAAGACAAAAAATACTCCAGACTAAATAATGTAAGTAATGTTACAAGAGGAGAGCTGACTGCTGTACATCCTGTATTATCTTGCAAATTATATTTCCCACTTTGGATTTGTCTAAATTGTCGTTGTGTTTTCTGATTTATTGTTTTGTTTTCGAATTTATTCATTTGTTTTTTGATTTGTTATTTTGTTTTGAACTTCTCAATAAGAATAATTACCACATACACACATATCAGGTTTATTTATTAATTGACAACTAAGAAACTTGTTCAAAACTCTTTGTTTGTCAGTTAAAAAAGAAAAGCATACAATACAGTAAAACATTCTATCTATGATTTAGGTTAGAAGAACACAGCTAGAAAAAAGTTGTACTTCTTGAATTCTATTGGGCAAGAAGTGTATATAGTAAATATAGAGGAGATTACTGGAAATGGTTACACTCACACATCAAAACCACAACATGAGCGTTAACCAATTCAAAAGATAGAGCATTGCAAGTAATCTGTTTCAAGTACTTTTAATGCCTTATTTGTTCTCCATTACTGCAGTAAATGCACATATTGTAAACTGTGGTTATCAGGATCTATGATTCTAACACAGTACATTAAGATTATATTAGATTAATTGCCAACAACATGAGGACTTTAAGGAGAACAGCCTGTTAATCAATACACAAAATAACATTCTATATACAGTATATATATATATATATATATATATATACGTATATATATAACTGTCTAAAAATGTATGTGATTTCTTGCCCTGTGTTCCAGTGATTGCTTTGAATATTCATCAGTGGCTCAAAAGGAAAAAAGGTAGCATTGATCAAAATTATTAACAGAGTCATCCTTTCTAATCTTATCTACTTCCTGTTCCACAGAGTTCACCCCTTCTACTCTTTTTCCCCTCTGATTTATAAAACTGTCTAAAAATGTATGTGATTTCTTGCCCTGTGTTCCAGTGATTGCTTTGAATATTCATCAGTGGGAAGTTGTGGGAAAGAGTAGTGGAAGCTAGGTTAAGGAAGGTGGTGGAAATTTGTGAGCAGCAGTATGGCTTCATGCCGAGAAAGAGCACAACAGATGCAATTTTTGCTCTGAGAATGTTGATGGAGAGAGATGATTCGCTGTGGCGACCCCTGAAGGGAAAAGCCGAAAGAAAAAGAAGAAGAAGATTAACAGAGTATATCTGAGTCCTGTGTAAACAAAACAATGCATTTGAAGGTACTGTGAATGTTACAAGGTACATATCATTCCCTTCTTAGGAAATTTATTTTGGTCAAATCATGTTTTGTTTGTATATTTTAATTGTATATGCACTCTAATTTGAGCTGGCTTACTGATATTGTTTATTGGTTCTTTCTTGGATATAGCACGTGTCAAGTCTAGTCTGCATCCCACTACCACACCTCACACATTAATTCTCTAAACTCCTATTCAACCTATTTTATTTTTATTAATATCAGATACTTTTGGATTCAGGTGATTATTCTTCAAGTGTTTCTAGCTGTATTCCAGTTCAGAGCAGCTTCTACAGGTGTGCAATATTACCTGTAGTGACAAAGAAAAGGATATACATTGAGAGACCAACTTACTTTCTCCACCTTCTATGGATTTTTTTTCTAAATAGACCAAAACCTATTAAATAAATGCACTTTGTAGTTTATGAACTAGACTATGGCCCACATACAGCTGCACAGTTTCAGCCTCCCATCTACCCCATTTGTCATTTATCAGTTTCTGACAATGGACCACCACTGTTACTACCCTGTTAGTCTCACTGCTATGCTGAAATTAGCCCACCACCAAAATAACATTGAGTCAGCAGCAGTTCTGTGGTGGTTTCTCTTCATAAATGTGGTAGAGGGCAGATGATTTACTGCACAGCACAAGGCTGCAGTGTGAAAATACAAACCTGTCCACACCAACTACTCCGAATATTATACCTTGTAATTTGAACTGAACCTGAGTTTGGCCATTCATATACACTTTTAATGTGTTTCACATGAATTCACAATTAGAGTCTTCTTACCTTTCTTTTCTGAAAAAGGACTGCCAGGAGTTTTCTTGAAAATGTAAGAAATTTTTAGCAATGACATTGCGGTCTGTGTCTGTGTCACCTTCTGGCTCTAGCCTTTAAGTTAAGCTGTCATAGCTAGTCTTGCTGGAGTCCCTGTCTGCACTTTGCACATAATTTACATTGTCTATCACCTGGATTGTAATCGAACCTAACAATTTTTAACATCTTAATGTCAGACTATTTAAGATGAATTTTTTGTCTACTACTTTAATTTTTCTTTTTCATGAAAATGATGCACATTGTTACTACATACCTTTTGGCATTCTTAACTAGGTGGTTCTAGGTTCTTATTAAAGTCACTGTTTCGTATTTTCTATTATGATATAGAGAAAAGCCATTCTGTAGTTAAAATCTCCATTAGTTCAAAATTGAGGTTTTGTGACTTTTATAAATATGTTAGTCAATACGTTACATATGCAAGGCTATGTATATAAGCAACTGTGATTCAAAACATTAGCAAAATTCACGGTCACAAACATGGTCATTGCTTTAAGTTCCATCCAACGTATAAACTCTCAAGTATGCCCTGGTCAAAATGAGTGCCCCTGGTACTGGGGGCAGGCCAGGCAGAAATCATTAAGCATACATAGCCTAAGACTATCTACACAAGCAGTATACCACAAGAACGGGAAGAAACTCAGCTCAACGACTACATAGATCATTTCCACCAAATGAAACAATTCCAACATCATGCGGCTAAATGAACACAGAAAATATATGCAAATATTGCGTATGGTACAAAACTGAAACAAGCGTTACAAAAACAAACTTGGTGTTCCCTGGAAGCTGAGACTCTGTAGTACTCTCTCTCTCTCTCTCTCTTTCTCTCATTGCCCGGTGGTCACCCTCCCAAAGATTGATCTGCATGGTCAGCCAGTGATTCATGTTATTGTTGTGATTGGAGCTGCCCAGAGACTGTCATGCCTTCTTTGAAACAATGTTGTGTCAGTCAGCTGGTGGTCTGGTCTTTATCAACAATCACTTGAAGATTTTGAAAGGAAGAAATTAGTGTTGGGTATGTGGTGAACTCAGAGTTTGCGATAACCCATTAGTTCCTCAGGAGCTCTCGGTTGCACTATTATAAACTGTTATAGAAATGACATCATTTACATTTACATTATTTACTGTCCAGTGTCACCAAAATGAGGATGAGGTTCCCTTCTGAGCCTGGTTTCTCTCAAGGTTTCTTCCTCATATCATCTCAGGGAGTTTTTCCTTGCAGCCATTGCCTCCGGCTTTCTCATTAGGGACAGGGCTAGATATATAGTATTTTAAATTTTAAAATAATATTACATTTTTATACAATAATTACATTTTTATGACTTAATTGTATTTTATTAGCTAATGTTTTACCAGATAAATGATCTATTTGTCTTGTTATAATTAACAAATGATTTAATTGCCATTGTAGGCTTAATTTAATTAACAATTTTCTAGCTCAAAAAAAAAAAAATCAGTAACCATGTTGCAGTACCTGAGCGCTATTGAGTTGTGGATTAGACTGATAACGAGATCCCATTCCAATATAGCTGTATCCAATCCCTATATATTAATCCATATCCCAAAATTTGGACCTGAATTATAAATTATTACTATACCAAAACACTGATCCAAATCCAAATTTGTGATCATTAAAATTTTTTAATCTTAGCTTCCATAAAAGTAATAAAAAACAATGACAATGAAAACATTGCTCTGGAAGCTTCTTGGGTCTAGTGCTGCTTTCCATATACCTGGGAAGTGGCAAGTTAGAGCTCGGAATTATCATTATTATGATAATTAGGATATTCTTCTTACTCCCTGCAATCATGCTACAAAATAAGGGAAGATTGCATAATTTCTTATTTTATTAATTTATTCATTTTTTACTTTGCCATGATTGATCATGCATTGGCCAAGTTTTACTCTGTGATTTTAGAGGGTTGCTATGCTCCATTCTCTTTCTCCATTCACACTTCAGCCTACTGAAAAATAAAAAAAGGAAAAACATAAAAAAATCCATGCTTTTGTACATTGCTGGGGCTGGAGGTGGACTGGCCAAATTTTAAGTGTCTCTGGGTTATGGTTAACGTGTTCTTGTGGTTATTATAAAATAACGAAAGCAACCATCTAATACTATCGTTGATGCCTGTAATATGTATACCTTAATTTTTTTTTTTTCAAACACAAATCCCATAAAACAGTTTTCTGAAACTGTTGGTCTAAACCTACAGTGATGAAGGACACTGTGCCCACTTCTGACATGAAACTGTCAGACTAAAACTGTGTTGATATAGGAAGCTGCTGCACTGCAGACTGATACATGTCTCTGTCTTTTACATTCTTGAATACACACAGGAAAATGGCCACACCCCCAGTATTAAAGAACAATTGTGAAGTTGTGAACACACACACAGCTCTGATACTCAGAAAGAAAACCACAGCAGGAAACAGGAAATAAACCATAGTACAACATAATCTGTTATTATAAGTGTGATTGAATCTCTCAGCTTTTCAAATATTTTAATTTTGATACATGAAATAAATAGCATAATTATTTATTTTATCCAGTGTGATCTTAAAGTAAAGCAAAATGCAATCTAAGCATGGAGCTGTTAAAAGTGATACTCAAAGTTCCACAAGACTTATTCCTATAAAAATATGGGAACCACATCTAAACATGTGGGTTACAGTAAATGTTCATTTCCATTTCCGGCATTTGGCAGACACCCTTATTCAGAGCGACTTACATTATCTTATTTTTATACAACTGAGCAATTGAGGGTTAAGGGTCTTGCTCAGGGGCCCAACAGTGGCAGCTTGGTTGACCTTCGATCAAACTCACAACCTTCCACTTGGTAGCCCAACACCTTAATCACTACTCTATCACATGTAGATATAACACTTTTGCCCACTGTATCAGGTAAATCAACCATATAGGTACACTTTTTACTTAAGCAAAGCCTGCCTCAACCCGCGGAATGAGACCATGGCAGGAATACCTCTGAGTTATCTAAATGATTTTAGATACCACAGTAAAATTCAGTTCTGTTCCATTTTATTTCGATAGCGCTTATTACAATACAAGTGCTATCGAAATAAAATGGAACAGAACTGGATTTTACTGTGGTGCATAGAAGTAACTCAATAAAATTAGTTAAGTTTAAGACAAGGACATTGTGGCAAAGCAGCTTTACAGAAATATATAAAATACAAATGGGAACCCATTCTCATATGGATGACACTGGCTTTAAATGGAATCCAGTTACAACAACAACAAAAATATTAATCAAAATAACAAAAGAAAAATAGAGCATTTTTTGGCTATTTAACTGGTTTATATATATATATATACACGGGGAACCGTTTTCTATAAATATATATATATATATATATATATATATTATATATGACCCCCATCAGAATCTACCTACAGTGTCAGATGCTATGCTTCTTTATGAAATTCATTGTATCTCCAAAGCCTCTGGAATTTTATGAAACATGGACAGCATGATTTAATTCATGATTATGTTAGATCATCACTTTGTTCTGCTTCCTTAAAATGGAAACCACTGTAATTCCAACACTGTTCACCAGACTTGGATTTAATTTTATCTGCTGGTTTGAATATTTCTAAAACTGCTGATGTCCAAGGAATTTCACCTACACAAGAGTCTTTAGAGTTTTCTGTGCTCATAGTCCTGTGGTCCTCTGTGCTGCTTTACTACTCACCATACAGTGAACTATTGAGATATGAGATATATACTGATTTCCTTCTTGGTAGGTATAACTAATCTTGCCATTTTCATTTGCCATATATCAGCAAGCTGTCATGACAAATTAGTAAGAAAAAATCTCTGTACAGAATTATTGTGTGTGTTTTTGCCTTTCTTTCCTGTTTGCTCACAGATGTTTAATCTTAGTGGCACAACTAGTTTTCACATTCTCCTAGTAGCCTCAGGCAAATACTTGGTTGAGGGAAGAAGGATGGATTTCTGAATTCTGTAGGCTCTGGAGTAGACGTTGCACCGTGGCTCTCCGTCCGTGAGTCTGCTTCCACATTACCAGAGCTGCCAACACCTGACTGTGACGGTTGTGTGGATGATCGGCACGACAGCGGGAGATCTCTACTGAGGTCAAGCCCAAGTCTAACAGCACCATCTCTGACTCGGAGCCGAGCTGAACTGCCAGCCGATTTAGCTGCTGATCAGATGGAACCATTTGGAGGATATGTTTATTAATGGCCCATTGAGCTGAACACAGAGAGAGAGAGAGAGAGAGAGAGAGAGAGAGAGAGAGAGAGAGAGAATTATTTTATTGATATCACCAAGCTGTATCTCCTACTTTTAACATTTAAATCTAATGTAAACTGCATTTCAACTTTAAAATTTAGCTAAGCTCATACCACTACAAACCAAACCAAATAAAATACAAAAACGGAGCAACAAAAATAGCAGACATACAAATTTACACCTCTGCAAACTACCACTGAATTCTAAAGTTCACAGTGAATGCCATTTCTGAGAACTACTGCATAATCATGTCTTTTTTTGTTCAGTGTGTCTCAGAGTTTTGTTTGAATAGCACAATTTGAAAAAAGAAAGATCACATCCCTAGTTTGTTAAGATAAAATTTTCAAACACAGCACAAAATCACGGACAGCTTGAACCACTATCAGGGCCCATATACCATACCCCATGATATGTATAAATTAATAACAAGTTTATAACTTCTACCAAGAACAACAAAAGCAGAGACACAGAAATACAAAGTAAATCCACAACAAAAGAAACTAAACCGCAATACCTGATTCACACACACACAGATTAGAAACAGAGATTTGTGCCAAGGCAGAGTCACAAATTATAATAGCAGGTCCTCAAAAGATAAGATTACAAAGGGGATATGTGTATATTATAGAGATTACCATATATAAATAAAAAAAGAAAAGAAAGAAAACCAGGCCTATGAATGCAGCAATTTGTCACACAAAAGAATATTGTACAATCATGCATTGATTATAAATAAAATATATAATAAATATAAAATAAAACATTAAACACACAATAATTCAGAAAGATTCAAAAGTATCAAAACTATGAGGTGTAGTATAATCTATAGAAAGTGTATAATGTTTAACGTGTTTATTGACAGCCTTGACAAAATCTGATGATTCCGTGGGATTAGCAGATCATTTGTGATATTATAGCATATATATACTTGGATGCTTTCTAACTGTATCTTACTGTCATTTCTAATGACTATTATAATGATTTAATTTTGTATTTTGTTTTAAAACTAGTTTACCAACTTTAATCCTTTCTGTATGTGCAGTTAACATTTCAGACAAAGAGTGAGAAAACACTACAGCAATTTCCTTCTGCTTAGTAAAGTCCACCATCTATCCTTCTAGGTTCTTTTCCTTAACACCAACCCTGACCATCACCTCTGTTTAGATCCAGATCCAGCTTTACATAACTGTCATTATAGTATAAGGTTTAACTATTTAACCGTTCATTGCTAGTAGTGGCCATTTAAAATCCACCTGACCGTCATAAAGACAGCTGAACGGTGTGATTTATTAAGTCTTTCCTTTAGGATGTCAGTAATAAACTTCCTGCTGGTTGAACACTGAAACTCACCGGTGATTTCGGCTTCCTCTGTCCCTCTTCCTCCATCATCATCATCATCATTATTGTCCTCAGCTAGACGAAGCAGTTCCTCTTTAATCCAGGGAAAACCTTCTTCTAGGGACTGAACAAACTCATTAAAAGCATTTGGGCCGCGGTTTGGAAGAATACTGAGCAGCTTTAACGTCTTGTTTTTGTTCGACTTCTGTGAAAGAATGTCTTCCAATTGACTGTCGGTTAAAATGTCCTTTTGGTATAAGAAATGGACTATCGTATCATCCACAACGAGTTGATGACAGAGATGCAGCCTCTGCGCTCGGAGAAGTTTTCGGTGCTTTGGCTCCATCTTTTAAATGAGCACAGAAACAGTTAACAGCTGATAATGAAAGTAAATAAGTTATTAGCTTCCAGGCTAATCGTAGTGTCGTTACAGCCGCCTGGTTATGTGTGAGTAAGGAGTAAGTACGAACACAGCATGTGTGTGGCTATGATTAACACAAGACATCAAAATATAATCGAGCTTAATTTAGGCTGTGATTATTTATCGTTCATATATTTAAGCAGGTAGTCTGGTGAATTCAGTTTGTCTGCCACTGCGCATGTGCGAAATCATGACGTTTACACAAGAGTCGTTTAATCGACCTCACAAGATGGAAACTTATTTTTACTTCTAACTTATCAATCGTTTTAAAATCACGTGTGTTGTTAAACTCGGTGTATCATACTGAGACAAACGATGCAGTTTTACTATGTTAGATATTGTTGAGATAATGTATATGGTGTAATCATCATGTTCCTTATAGAATCCACGTGCTTTCACACGTGCCAAATAATCCATATTTATTACGGATGTAATTAAAATGCTGAAACCCAAATAAATGTTGTTCAGAGCTTCATGTTCATGAGGTGACGAACTAATACCTCACATCCGAGCTATCTGTCCCGCTTCCGGTCCGTGTGGCGTCACTTCCTCTTGTGAGCGTCACTGAGGCGGTAAAAAATTGAATATGGTGTTTACGCGGGCTGTGTTTTAGATCATCGCTTTAGCTCAGTTCAAGAGTTTCGGATTTCTACTTTCTGTAAAGAGCAAGTTTCATCTATAACTTGCCGAGGAGTTCACTTCTTTATAAAGTAAGTTGACTGTGACTGTGTGCTGTGGTGGATGATTAGATGGTGGTTTACAGTTCAGTGTTACACTGATATAGATCCTCCTGTAATGTGTTATACAGACAATAAACAACGAGCTGGAATATTGTTTACAGTTCAGTGGTCTGTGTTACACTGATATAGATCCTCCTGTAATGTGTTATACAGACAATAAACAACGAGCTGGAATATTGTTTACAGTTCAGTGGTCTGTGTTACACTGATATAGATCCTCCTGTAATGTGTTATACAGACAATAAACAATGAGCTGGAATATTGTTTACAGTTCAGTGGTCTGTGTTACACTGTATAACACATTACAAAGGGATCTATATCAGACAATAAACAACGAGTTGGAATATGGCCAGTTTGTTATTGTCACCTGTCATCACTTCTGTTTCTGTCATCTGACTGTATAAAGTTTAAAGACTGTGCAGACTGAACACATAAATGTAAGTCTTCTTTTCTTAGAAGTCAAATCTCTTACTCTCTCAGTTCAGTTCAGAAGTTCTTTATTGGCAACAATGTTATAAATCACATTTTTCTAAAGCAAATAGTGGATGTAGATTAAACTAAAAGTTATACAAATAATACACATGTCTGCATTATATGCATAAGCATTACAAACATAATAAACACAAAACATAAGCAAGCAAACAATAAAACCCTGATGGGTAAATATCTGAACATACTGTGAATTGTGTTTATTCATTACAGTAAATACAACAACTTATTAAGATGTCATAAATATTATTTCTAAAACTGGTTGTCTATATAGAATCATAAGGATGAGAGAATAGAAATTATTCTTTAATAAACCTCTTCCTTAAAATACTTGTACTAGCACTTTTCCCTGACTGTTTGTTGTATTAAAATAACCCCTTGCAGAGCTTGCAAAATACTTCTGTATAGTTAATGTAATGAATATCAAAAAGAAAATGAAATGTGTCTTTTGAAGGACTTGCAGATTTATAGCTATGAATTCTGTGGAGACAAGGTTTGCTCACCTATTACAACCCATCCGGGACCTTTTAAAAAACTGGGATGTTGATCTGGCCACCCAGCTTGGGGAGTACCTAGAAGAGGTAAGATTGTAAAAATCATTTTGTATTACACTCTTAATGCCGGGTCTTAAAGCTTGTATACTTATTGCTAAATGTTTTAATAAATAAGTATACTGTCTACAAGCAAATAGCTGATTAGGTGGTGGTGTTGGGTCTTGCATAAGGGTATGAGATGGGAACTCTTGCATTTCAGTGCAAGAATCATAAAGGGCTTAGGCTCTGTGACTGTTCTTCTGCTGATATCTGCATCTTTTGCAGCTGGACCAAATGACCATCTCATTTGATGGAGGCAAGACCATGATGAACTTTGCTGAAGCAGCCCTTTTAATTCAAGGCTCTACATGCATCTATGGCAGAAAGGTGAGTTTCAGCCTGGCTATAGGAATGAATTTGGCTGATCATAATGCCCAGTTATCTTAACTGGTTCCTTTAAGAGAAGATATTATGTCTCAAACAGTATGTGGTTGTTAATTAAAAAAACTATTTCAACATTTTCCTTTCAGGTTGAACTGCTTCACAGTTTGGTATTTCAGACATTGGACTACATTTCAAACAAAAACCGCAGGTAATATTGTATGTTTCAGCCAACTTTCAGCCATCCCATTAAAACCATTGACAGCTGAAGTGACTAACATCTCCTACAATGGAACCTGTTATTGGGTGGGATATATTGGGCAGCATGTGAACAGTTAGTTCTCAAGTTTGATGTGTTGGAAAACACATGGCCAAGTGTAAGGATCTGAGTAACTTTGTCAAAGAGACAAATTGTGAAGTCTGCCTGGACAAATCCCACAGAAGATGTACTGTAGCACAAACTGAGCTATTCATATAGCTATTCGTGATTCCCCCCAACTTGATGGAAGCTTCATTTTTGAAGAAAACCACCCGAAACATGATGCTGCTACCGCCCTTCTGCAATGTGGGTGTGCTGTTCTCTTGATATCTTGATGGTCTGATGAGACCAATTCCAAAAGGTATGTTTGGTGCAAAAAAAGGACATTTTTTCCCTCACAGTTTGGGGTGATTTTGTTGAGCTTAGATGTTTTCTGTGTGGTCATCGAACATCATAGCTCAGACATGAAGAATATGAGAGATTGTTGTCACATGCAGACAGTAATCAGTACCTGTCAGATATTCCTGCAGCTCCTTTAATGTTGCCGTAGACCTCAAGCATCCTCCCTCTAAATTTTAAGTATCTTGTCCTGTTATAAAATTTAGAGGTACATCCAGTGCTTAATTTTACAGTGCTTAATGGTTTATAAATTCCTTACTTCTTAGGATACTTCTGGTCGATACAGTACAGGAATTGAGATAGCATACATGCTTACTGACTTCTTTGTGATTGTTTATTACTTCATTTTCACATGTAATTTCATATCTAGTTGTAAGAACCTCTGACATTTTTTAACTTGTACAAAAATAATGAAATATTGTTTATAATACACAATGATAAAAATGAAGGGAAACACTTAATCATCACAGTAACTGACCAAGTCAGTTTAACTTAAGGGATATGAATCTGTCCAGCTAGCATAAGTGGTTTGATGTGCAAGTCAAAGTGACAAAACTAGAGAAGCAACAGCAAGACAACCCCAAAAAAGGGAATTGTTTTACTTGTGGTAGTCTGAGGCAATTCCTCTCTTCTTATCCCTTCTGAATGGTCTCTATTTTATTTGTTTTTAAAAGCTGTTGCCACATATATGTTGCAGCACAGTGGAATTCTTTTCTTCATATATACCAGCTTTGGAGGATTGGGTTAAAGCTTAAGGGCAGCTATGATGAAGCACCCCTGTTTTGTTAGGGTCCTTGTCACTTTTTGCAGCATGGGGCAGCACCTGCAACCCAGTCAGTTTGCACAGGTAGTCCAGCTCCTCCAGGATGGCGCATCCATATGTTTTGGCACATGGAGCTTGGTGTGTCTTCCAGCACAGTTTCAGTTTCACAGTTACATCCTGGTGTATGATAATTCCCTCATCTGACCAGAGTTTGTAGGCAGTTTCAGATTGTCTAAAGAATTGATGACATTGCCTGGCCCTCAGATTCTCCAGACCTGAATCCAATCAAAAACCTCTGACATTAGGTATCAGAGCATCTGAAGCCGCTAAGTAGCACCACCTGCTGTTTAGTAGGTCACTGATACAATGATCTAGATCTGGGAGGAGATTCTCTAGGACAGGGGTTCCCAAACTTTTCAGACCGCGACCCCGAATATTAGACTGCTGACGACCTCCCCCATTCTCCTCTCTGTGTTTTCCTCCAACAGCTTGTGAGGATTTGCGATTTGGTTACAGACTGACATAGCTAAAACAAAAAGGAACACAATCTAGGCTATTTTATTAACAAATTATGGACAAAAACAAATACATCCCATAACTGTGAAATGCTTACAGACAGAATACGAACAAGCTGCCTGTAACACGCGTACAGCGTTGGCCGGCGCTTTGGAACAATTATAACTTCATAACCACCGTTTCATTTTTGATCAAGTTCAGATCTCAAAATAGATCGATCGCTGTTTAGCAAAACACCAAATGTGCATCTAGCTAGCGCATGTTGTTGTGCTGTAAATTGTGACTGACGCTGTCACTTTACTGTCGTAATTAATCAGAGCAAACAATGTTTTATTTCCAGTTTATTTTAATTATCCTAAATTTATACTCGCATCATTACAACCTTTTTTAACATATAAAAAATAAATAAATAAAGGTTCTGGAAATCATCTCGCGACCCCCCGCCCCCCACTCCGCGACCCCCACTTTGGGAACTGCTGCTGTAGGACATATTGTAGGACATATTAGGTAGGACATATTTTTTTGCATATGAAATGGAAGTAAAAATTAAATAATTTACATTAGCGCTTGATGAACTAAATTATGATTTAAGGGCAATAAAGTTAAAACTGTTTGTTGACATAGTCTGAGATACAGGTGTAAAATTGTTGCATTATTTTTCCCATAGACGTGACAAGCAAGGCTCTGCATCAGCAGATGGTGCAACTGATGGAGCCACCACAAACAACGAGGCAGATGACTGTGAGGTATTTAACTAATTACTGTTTTTAAATGAGTTAAAGTCTTAGGCAAATTTTAAAATACAAATTTCTACCTTAGATGTTTATTTTGTAAATTCTACATTACTAAATGAAATTTTATATTTCCAGAAATTATTTTCAAACAAAAAATATTTACAGAAAAAAACTGTATATCAGTTAAGAAAGCAATATATTATGCAACAGACCTCATTTTCAAGCCTATCAGGGATTATGTACAAAAACAGAATCAATTGAGAGTCCAGAAACAGAAATCCAAAAATCTCAGTAAAACTTATCAACTAATTTCATTTAAAACACACAGTCTACTTGAGACTAATGATATTTTATAAAATACTCACACCACATATTACCTTTGGATCCTTTATTACTGTTTTGTTTTATTTAAAAAATGTAAAAAGGTAGTTAGTACTCATACATGCCATATGAGTAAGAACATTCTGCTCTTGCACAGTTTGATGTACTGGGAGAGGAGCCTAGTACTCACAGTGTGGAGATGAAAAGTGATCCATCTGAAGTAAGTATTTTTTTTGCTGGACTGTTGTTCCTAGAAAGTGTGTGCATCAATGCTGCTTGAGTTTGGCTGATTCTTACAAGTAAATGTAATGAATGTGATTTCATTGTTCACTTATATTGCCTTTATAAGGCATTTGTAAGTAATATATTATGCATGTGATGAAAAATAATTAATCTCGGGTATAATGTTGGGTGTGTTTGCATCATAACTGTTCTGTGTTCCTTCAGCCAGTGAAGATTGTTCGGCTCCCTCCCGAGTCTCTGATTCCTGCTGAAGCACAAGAAAAACAGAAGTATCCGCTTCTCAGGTAAAGACCAGCTACAAGGCATCCATTCTTTGACATTAGGTAAGGTAAGAATTCTGCTGGCCTTTTCACAGGAGCAAAATGGGTCAGGCTAAGCAACATTTTTCCAAAACTTTCATTGCCTAGAATGAGGGAATAAACTGTACTATATGAATAGAGAATACTTTTTGATTTTATATATTTTGTGGCTGCTGAACAAAATGCATTAAAAAGAAGCCCAATCTTCTAAAAATGTAGTTTGTTGCCCTTAATTGGTTCAGAATATATTTATGAATAATGAGCAAAGCACTTAATAATAATAATAATAATAATAATAATAATAATAATAATGATGATTATTTGAAATAATTTTACAAATACAATAAAAATATTTGTATTTGTTCCAGTCTTAAGGGTGAGGTTCTTGGCAGTTGTAAAGATTTTCGGATCAATAACTTCACCCAAGACATGATGGGAATCCTGCGCCTGGGTCTGGGTTCCTCTTGTGTTCAATTCAACAGAGAGGCTTCAGGTAATGGACTTTTGCACCAGTCTCTATTCTTTAAATCATGTCAAAAAACTTTTATTGTCATTTCAACCATATATAGCTGATGCAGTACATAGTGAAATGAAACAACGTTCCTCTTGCTACATAAAACTACACAGAGCTAAGGATTAAAAACTATGTTGTCCTAGCCACTTAAAATGTATTGTGTGCAACCTAATCCAAACAGAAACTACAATAAGCTACAGGACAGATACACTACACAAGCAATAAGAAAGAATGATCTGTAGTGTTAGATTAGTTTAGCTCAGGAGACCATCTATCATTACTCTATTTTGAAACATGCCTCTCTGGATTTTGCATTGGTGTGTAGGGTTGGGCAAGGCAGCGGCAGTTGGTGCTATTGATCATTATGAGAATGATGATGATGATGATGGCCATGGTGGTGAGGAGCTTGCTCATCTGGTGGACAATAGTATGGACATGGAACCAAAGTCTGACAAGCATATCGATAGACATCAGGTATCAATAAATTATTTATTATATTAATATTTTATAAAATATTTAGCAAAGCTAACTTGTTTTTTCCATTAACTATAGTTAATTTCTATAGTTTATATTTCAGATTACAACTCTTTCATATTTTGTGATTTTATAGATAAGTGAACAGTGAATTTTCATGCTGAAAACTGAAATTTACCAAATGGAAATTCTTTTGTTGCTTTTATCAGTTAATCAAATTTTATTTTTTGGGGATTCAGCCAGATCATAAAAATCACAGGTAAAGTAGAATTGAGCACAATAAATATAAATAATTATATACCCCACAAGGGCTTCATAAAGTGGGACCAATATGGATATACAGTAAGGTATGTTGCCCATTTGGGCCCCATATTAGCCCACATATGATGTGAGATTCATATGGGCTAATGCAGGTGCAGCCCACATAGTGCTCACATTGGCCCCATCATGGAATGTTGGCTGTGTACTAGCTCATTCCTGGACAAACCTGTACTATTCTAAAGGCAATATATATATATTACTCTTCCTTATTTATTTATTTTTTACTTGACATTTTTTCTCATTTATGCCAGTTGTCTTTGCTTACTTTTGATGACTTGTTGCATAGCTATTATACAGAAACACAAAACCCTGACTACACACTCCACATCTTTGGACAAGTACATCACTTGGAGGTTAAATTTTAATGGCCTGCCTTTTAGTATGGTCATGGTTTAAAGCAGTGAAATCAATCAACTTTTTTTATTATTATTATTATTATTATTATTATTCTTATTATTATTATTATGTTGCTTATTATTTATTACCTTAATAGGCATTATTTTACATTATAATTGTTAATTTAAGAATTTTTTGTGGAGGTTGAGAATTTAGACCACTGTTATAAATAGAAAGGAGGTAGACTGCACCTGCTTATAATTCTGAGTGCATTTAAACCATTCAAACATTGATAATTAATGTTAATAGATAGACGACAAGCTGAAGGAGATAATATCAACGACTCTAGGAGACATCAATTTGAGTATGATGTAGAGAATTGCCCTCTAATTCAGGGGTGTCTTTGAATTTCCTTTAGGCCCCCAGTGTGAAGAGAATGCTGCGTGAGAGGCCTACAGTGCAACCAGTTGCTGAGGAGCCCAAGCAGCTGCAGGTCAGAAGTCAGCAAATTGCAGACAGATTCTGCAGAGGCCAAATCGATAGTGTTTATATTCCTTTTATTAATATTAATATTGACATGACACTAACTGCAAAGCATATATTTTATTGTTTATTATATATACTCTATATTTTATATCAAGGGTCCAGTTTGTCCACATGGAAAACAAATAATATAAATAAATAAGCTTTATTGTGTTTATAAGCACAATCTATTATTTATTTATAGTCTTATTAAGTCTTATTGATTTATTATTTTTAGTTAATTTTTTTAGATATCATGATATCTAAGATATCATGATAGCAAGATATCATGTTCCCTCATGGAACATTTCTGTGCTAACCTTATTTTATGGCTTTTATGGCACAGATAACTGGGTTCCCTAAAAGGAGACTCTGCATTTTATAATGGTTATTGGGCAGGCAAGTCAGCAATATGTGATGGACTCCCAACATATAGGATGAGCAATTGCCAAATCTCGTTTAGATGCTGGTTTACTAACACATAAATGCCATGATGTATGCATGTAATTTTTACAGGAAACTGTGGATCCTTGGAAATGGCATGACCCCTATGTACATATAGGAGAGGATAAACCCCTAAAAACTGGTAAAAACAACTTTGTAGAAATGTCTTCATTATAAATTCTATAAAATAGAAAAAATAGGCAGTGGTCCATCTCACATTTCTGACTCTGAATTGCAGTATATAAACATTTCTTTTCTTAGGGAAGTGTTTCAATGTGCCCGCTGGACTGGATGAATCGGGCAAAAGGAAACGGAAAGGCAACTCAAAAATTCAGGATTTCTGGGGCTGGTGCACAAGTGCTTGTAAGTCTGTATTTTAAAGGCATTGCTGACTGACTCCTATGATATGGAAAAAAATGTTGCGCATTAAACTTGTAGGGTGCTGCAATAAATAATTTTTAAAAACATATTAACATGTACAGTATCAGGTATTATTATTCAGAGACTAACATGTACAATATCAAGGATTTTCACAGAGAAAAGCTTGTGCAGTGTGTTACGTCGTTATCGTTATAACATTTGAGGGTTTGGGTCTCACAGGCCCAGTGGTGGTAGCTTGATGGCCATTTGAACTTGCAAGACATTGCCACTGGTCTTTCACTGTACTTTGCAATGTATTGAAAAGGAAATAAACCACTTGTGTACAAATTTAATACATCTAGATGTAAATATCAGGAAATTAAAGCTGATATTTCACTTTTTATCTCAAAAGCAAAGATAAAGGAATCAGCCTTACCATTTAAATACAGACATTTATAATGGTTAAGCAATTTGATTTTTGTCATATAAAATTAAGCTACTCTTTTTTTTCTTTAATATGGCATTTTGTTTAGCATGCCTTGAAATAATACACCAGCAAATTGTTGCCAAAACTCAAAAATTTGAATCTTCATCCTCGGTTGTCCAGCCCTTCTTCTTAATGTAAGACTTCCTGTTTGTTAATGACTTTTAAGGAAGATAGGAAAATAGAACATATTCATTTGTATTTGTTATGTATATACACAAAGGAGTTTAAAATTAAAAAAGGCTGGAATTTACCTCAGTCATCTGCCTCGTTGTTTGCTTCCTGCTTAAGCTAATATGTATGTACACTGTATAGCCAATAGTATGTGGACACCTGACAACTAAACCTATATGTGGCTCTGCTTCAAACTGTTGCCACAATGTTTGAAGCACACAATTGTATAGAATTTGTACACCGTAGCTTTATTGACAATTTCCCTTCACTGCCAATCACTGCTGCAGTAGATTCTTTGTAATAAAAGGCTCAAACACTTCCACTATGACAATGCCCACGGTGCACAGTGTGTGTTAAGGCTGAAGTAAGAAAACTCAAGTGTCCTGCACTCTAACTTTACACAGACTGAACCAAAGACCTCCTCACTCTTACAACATCGTTGTGATCGCAATAATGCTCTTTTAGCTGGCTGATCACTAATCCCCACAGCCATGCTCCATCTACTGGAAATCCTTTCCAGAAGAGTGGAGATTATTATAACATCAAGCACAAATTAAAATTTGAGGGAATAAAATTAAAATGAGATGTTCAACAAACACATATTGGTGTGATGGTCAGGTGTACACATCCATTTAGCCATAGCAGTATATACTATGTTTTGGGTGGCTGTAATTTTTTGGAGAGATGGGTGATTGAACCATCTAATACTTCTCATGCTTCTGCTTCTCTTTTCCTATAGATGAGAGTATGGACCGCAAGCTTAGAAATGGACCTTTTTATCCTGGTAAATTTTCATGACATGTACAACTGCAATCTACAACCTATTTAGCTTGAAATAATGCATTATGCATTTTTACTTTATAGAATTCAACTACATGTATGTGAGCAAGATGGGTCAGCGGCTTAAATCAAGGAAGAAGTTTCTAAGAAAAGCGGTATATTGTACTTATAGAATGTATTGTGGCTAATGTGTTTATTTACATTGCTTATCTGTCTTAATGGAAAATTGCAAATTGGAGTGTGTACCAGTGTTAGTGTGACCATGGCTGTTTCAGGGTGTGCACATCTCTGATGAGGAGCTCAGAAGAACTTACTTGGAGCCAGAGAATCAAGAGGAAAAAGATGAGGTGGTCCGTCATCCAGACATGGATGGTGAGAGAAACAACCTTGCTACTTATAAATAGCGTGTACAGTTTTGTTAAGCAGATAAGTTACATTTTTACTTGAAGGAATAGTATATAACATACGACACATTCTTTTTTCATTTCATAAATGAGATTTGTTTTATGCAGGTGATGACTTCTCAGATCATGAAAATGAGAATTTGGTTGAAGATCATGGACCTAGAGACATTAGTGAACATGGCCCAGTTTTCACTGGTAATAAATACAGATTTAGTCTAGTTCTCGTAAAACATGAATGCATTCTTTTTAGGATTGCAGCTATTTGTCTTGACTCTTTGTTTTTAGACTCGCAGATGGGCCGCATCAGTTATGAGGACTTGGTCAAAAAGAGTGTGGTATGTATGCATGGCCTTGTAATTCTTAAGAGATCTAGATCTATGTTCATATACATAACTAATAACTGGTGTAATTAATTTTGCATAACTGTTAATCTCTTAGAGGGTCAAGCATTGATGAAGGTTGCGGTTCAATCACCATTTATTTAGAGAGTTTAAATTATTTACAGAATTATTTACAGATCCAGATTAAATTATTTACAGATCCAGGGACACAGCTCAAATTATATTCACTGGACAGTTGTGTAATAATGCAGCAATGCAGACTATGTAATACAAGCATGTGTAATTCTGTGTCCTCTCTGGCTGTAGGAGATGTTCTTAGCCAATTCCCAGAAGTACGCTCAGGAGACAGAGCTGTCTCGCAGAGTAAAGGAGTGGGAGGATGAGATCAACCCTCGGCTCTTGGTTCAGGTAAAGAACAATCTGTGTGAGGGAGAACTTGTACTTTCAAAGCTACAGGTGTTGTGGAGAGGTTTATCAAATCCTAGAACTGCATGTAAGCTTCATTCCTGTATCTGCTGAATACTACATGTTTCTCTTGCCATTTTAACCCTTGTGCGAGGCCGGCTCTACGCAGGGGCAAGAGGGGGCAGCGCCCCCTCAAATAAATGTCTTGCCCCCTCAAATCAAAATTTTGAAATGTTGAGAAAGCACATGTTAATATACTCAAAATTAATATATTACAAGTTGATAAAATGATCTGCGGTAGCGGAAAAATCCACCGAAAAAGGGACACTACACACAATACGGTATTAGATTTCCCTCGTGTCTCTGTCCCTCCGCTGTGTGTTCACAGGCTGCAGCGCACACACACGCACACACACTCCTCCCCTGAGCCCTCGGTAAACATCCAATCACCGTCCGTATGCAAATGAGTCAAGACGTAGCCTAACGTAGTGTCGTGTTGGATTTCAGCATGGTCACGGAGTGGAAAGACTTTGAAGAAGCTGCAGCGTTTTTTCAGTTACAACAAGCACAGCGATGAGTCCACATCCGCTGAATTTGACAGACTGAAGACAAATTACCGTTGTCTGACAGACATAAAGACGTAATGTTGACGTAAAGCCCCGCCCCTCACTGTAGTTCTATACTGCTTTGTTTCAAATCACAGCAGTTTTTACAAAGCCAGCTTACTTACTTTCCACTCCAGCTTTCATCAGCTCACAAAGAGAAAGTTACTTCTGCAATGCATCCATTTTTCAGAGCTTTTAAAAAGTGTAGTGCTGCTCCTACCTGTACTAACAGTAGTAGCAATGATACTGCTGCTAGTACATCAGAGACAGCTACTACTACTACTTCAGCATCAGCAAGCACTGCTTCTCCTGTTCCTCCCCCAACATGTGCTGTCCCAAAGCAGCCTGCTCAGCTACCCAGTGACTTAAATAGCAATGCACCATCTCAGCCAGTACTGGGTAGCTATCCAAAGGGTGCATTTGCTACAACATTAAGATCATTCAATCCTGTCTGGTACCGCACACGACCATGGCTAGAATACTCTTTTGAGCGAGATGCCTGCTTCTGTTTCCCCTGTCGGAAATATGGCAGCATTGTTAATGAGAGGGATGTTGTTTTTACTTTAACTGGTTTTAACAACTGGAAAGCAGCCCTTGATCGAGACAAGGGGCTACAGAGGCATGTGTCCAGCCACAACCATGTGCATGCTTCAACTGTATGGACTCAGCACAAAAGCAGAGAGGTGACAGGCTGAACTGTTGACTCCCTGTTGGTTGGTAAAACACAACTTGAAAAAACCATTACTATGTCAAGAGTGTGGGCAGTGCTGTTATGTTTCTCTGTGTGAATGAGTTGGGGCTCCGTGGGACTGCAGAAACCTTGAGGCCGAATGAAGCAGGTAATCATGACATCACTTCAGGTCTCTTTCAGAAACTAATGGAGTATACCTTAGAGAAGGATGAGAAGCTAGCAAGCATTGCTAAGGGTATCCCAAAGAATGCAAAATACACATCTAAGGATATCCAAAATGAAATTATTCAAACAGTGGCAGACATGGTGCTTAGAGAGGTCAGGAAAAAATATGAAAATGCTGATTCTTCAGGGTTCTGCCTCAAAAGTGATGGGACCAGGGACAGGTGTAATGTGGAAAATTTGTCTGTGGTGATTCGCTTTGTGAGCAATTCCATGCCAGAGGAGCATCTTATTGGGTTGCTTGACTTGCATCAACTTGATGCAGAGTACATTACCTCTGAGATATTGACACACCTTTCTGATGCTGGCTACAGTGCTGACAACATACTTAGCCAGTGTTATGATGGGGCTTCTGTGATGAGTGGGGTAAGAGGTGGTCTCATCTTAAAAGGCTGCTTGAAATCCAATGGACAAGCCACTATGAGGTGACACAGTGCATTGTTGAAAATCAAAACCATATTCTCAGTATCCTATCTGAGATGACAGAGGATGAAGATGCTGCAGTTGACCTGTGCACTGAGGCATCTTTGAGACTGGAGAGTTTCTAGTGCAGGTGCTTGGTGTCTTAAAACCAGCAAATGCAATTCTAGTCTCAGTCTGTGGATATTGTGGAGTCCCTAAAAAACATTCGTAAAGATGAGTATAGGGCAGAGTTGTCTGAGGCAGCTGCTGGAGATGATTCACATCTTCCAAAGAGAAGAAGAACAATGAGCAAACACCTCGGTCAAAGTGTTGTGCTCTCAACTGTGGGCAATACAGACTTTGATAATCCTTCCCTTAATCCCTATCAGTCTCTGAAAAGATCTCTGCTCAACATCCTTGACAGGGCCATTTTAGAAATAGAGACAAGATTTTCACAGAGGAATGTTGACTTGATGAAAGCCATATCTAGTCTTGCACCCAAATCTAGTGCATTTCTAGATTCAACTCAGTTGCAGCCTCTGACTGTGCTGGTTAGCACAGTGGCAGACAATGCAAGTCTGAAAAATTAAATCCTTGTGGCAAAACAGATGTTCCTCAAAAAATGTCCAAATGAAGCAGACCTGTCCTCTGTGTGTAAACACCTGCAAGAGTACAAGGAAGCCTTTCCTGAATTACATAAATTGTATGTAACAGCTCTGGTAATTGGTGTGTCTTCAGCAGCCTGTGAGAGTTCCTTCTCCACATTTTCATGGGTTCTAACCCCCTATCATCGCACCATGTCACACAAAAGAAAGCAGAATTTGGTGATCTTGGCCCATGAGAAGTCCATAACAAATAACTTGGACATGGATGAATTTGTGAAAGTTTTTGCAAAGGGAAATAGGAGACTGTTGTTGTAGAGTGGATTGGAGAGAAGAGAGTTGTTCATTTACTATTAAAAAAAATAAATAAATAAAAAATATAAAAAAAAACATATGATCTGTTCTATAGCCCATCTGCTTTAACTTATTTTTTTTTATTATTCATAAGACAACCTTTCAGTTTTATAAATATTAGTTATAGTGTGTTAAGTGTTACTTTAGGTTAAATGTTTTTGAAAATTAGACCATCCAGCTAAGATAAATGTTATGTTGTTGATTGATAAAATCTGGATTAAGGATATTTTATTTTGTTTTATTTATTAAATTTTTATTTTTCAGTTTCCCCCCTGAGGGATTGCCACCTTATTGTGGTCAGGGGGTTTGCGTGCCTCAGTGACCTTAAGAGCTATACCAGCAGGAGCTTAGTCTTCAAGTGGGACACCCAAGTTGGACAGGTCTGAAGAGGCCTGACAAAGTGCAATCCACTTCTCCAGGCTTTGGACGCAGCTAACAACACAATTCAGCAAGGACAATACTGTTACTATAAGCACAGGGGAAAAACAGTGCTCGAACATGATGTGTACACATGATGCCCACTTCACATTTCTGACTGCCCCCCCATATGTACCTGTCTAGAACCGGCCCTGCCCTTGTGTTCTCTTTATTTGGCAATAAGGTCTGCATGCTTGCATGTTTGTTAGAGCAGGACCTCAGGACCAATGCTCTATACCATTAGATATACAGTTTGTACATTTGTACAAATGTAGCTTATTTTTAGAATTTCTGTTACATTTTTATATTAAAAAAAATTAAATTATTTAAAAATAAAAAGGTTTCTCATTATAATGTGAGTAGGCTTTCCTGTAAAATCAACCTTAATGTTCAATTATTATTAAAAAAAAAGTATTCAGCTGATTTAATGTGGTGCTCTGTTGTCTAGGAGGACCGTGGGGTTTTTGACATTCATGACTATGGCGACCAGATTGTCCATGCGCTTGGTGCTGTTGGGACAAGGCGATCATTTGCATCGGTTGTCAAAGGCATGGAAAACACAGAGGCCTGTAGATACATGCTGGCTTCTCTTCAGCTGGTTAGTAAATGTCCACACACACAGGAAGACACACACACAATTGTGATTAGATAAGGTTGATTTCTGTTTAGAACATGAAAATATTATTGTAGTGAGACCCGCACACTCCTTGGCCTATATTCATAAAGATTCTCAGTTAAAGAGTTGCTCCTAGTGATGTAATTCTAAGAAAATTCTTAGAAATATGGATGTTTCCTTTTAACATTAAAGAGAGGATCCTAGTAAAGATCTTCATATTTAATCATAAAGCTCTTTAACCCTTAAAAGAGCTCTTAAGGTCAAAACATGTTAGTAGTAGTGAGGAGGATTTTTAAGAGCCTTAAGATTTTTTTTAGGAGAGGAGAAAATGGCTGAAAGCTGAAGAGGAAGAAGAAATGTGTTGTATACTTATTTAATAATGATAGTGAGTTAAAAAGATGATACAGATTAGATCGTGTAGGTATTTCTTTTGTGATCAATCATATAAGAGATAACATCTCCGACACAGCACAAAAATGTATATCCTGACAGAAATGTCATAGTCAATGTCATATGGTGTTTCAGAGATGTTGATGTATACTGTATGTCTCAGTGTTTGTAACATACAGATGATAGCACATATTATTAGTCATGAATGTAATCCCTACACGATAGAGCGTCAAATATCTTAACATAGAGACAAATTGAAGGCTACTAATTGCTCCTTTATTTTATTGGACAACCAATCACAGTCTTTAGAAGACAAGAATGTGTCCTACCTAGCAACAGGGCCCCACCTCCTCTCTAAAATAAAGAGTTGCTGGGATTGCTCCTGAATCACTCTTAAGATAAGATTCCTAGTTAGGCTTTTTTAAGCTAAGATAGGAGCACTCACAGATCAATATTAGAATTGCTATGATCTTAAAGCTTCAAAATCAAATGAGAGGTTTGTTTGTTTTGGGGTCTCATTTGTCTGATGACAAAGAAAGACAAGTAACAACAAATCCTGTTCTGAATGTTTAACCGTTATTAAACAGTCACTGAGACATCCTGCTAAATATTTCTGAACTAAAACAAAAATCTCATTTAAAAAAAAGTTTCTCATACTATAAAATTTGTTTCTGAGAGATATAAGCTGCATAAATAATGCAGCTTATATCTCTCAGAAACAAATTTTCTGAGAAACAAAAAAAAGATCAATGGAAATTTCCAATATATATATTTTTACGATTTTTTACTAAAAAGCAAGCAAGAACTGGAAAAAATTAAGGCCTAGTGTTTGGGAGAACTTTGGCTTCTCTGTAAGTTACAATGCTGGGGCCATTCCATTTTCTGGAACAAAAATGCAGCTCATATTCAGTTTCTTGTACAATTATGAACTGATTTTGAGTTTGGGATACAATGGCTGTTTGTTTGTGTGTACGTCTGTCTTCTTCAGGCCAATGACTACACCATAGAGATTGATAAGAGACCTGGACTTGAGAGCATAGATACCATTCACCTGACGTTACTGACCAAACAGCGGGCACATGAACGCCTCAAGACCTACAGTGCCCATCTGGAGCATGACCTTCCTTGAAATTTCAGAGTATTTATCCTGGCTCACTGCCTGTGTATGATTAAAATAACACTGCAAAAGGACATTTCATTATTTGGAACAGACAAACCATTCCATTTGGTTCCTTTGTCATTTGTTTTTAAAGTGGGGCTTAAGTACAGTTTTTGGGAAATCTAGCTCTGTGTGTACATGTTCTTCATTATGCACATTTGTACAATGTAATGTCATTTGTGTCACTGTCTGATGGCTTTTGAATATTATATATTTTATTACATATATTGTTTGCACCTGGCATTTAAACCATCGACTGCCATATTACATTTATACTGATTATGAATCTTAAATGTTTGTCTTTTATCAACAACGTAATAAAGAACATGCTTAATTTTTCAAAATATAGTTTTTTATTTTATTTATTTTTTTAAATGAATTTTGTTTGGCTCTTATGTGGATAAATAAGCCTTTGGATAGATCTTATCAATTTAAAAAATATAAGACCAGTTTAAACATTTTATAGTAAACCTCTGTTTGGTCTGTTTTTATGTACTGGTTATTTAATCAATGCCTAGTCCATCTCTCATATCCAAGTACACTTTATTTTGCAACATGTTATGAATGTTGGCTAGGGAATAACTTCTTATAATTCTTCATGTGTTGTTGAATACTTTCAGCAATCTGCTTGGCATTTTTCATTCGGTTGTAATAGTCCAGGAAAAGGCCATCTGGACTGAGGAGGTATATAAGGATGGTGTGGTCCACGATATAGTCTCCATCTTCATCTTTGGGTCCAGCACTCATGTAAACCCGGTAAGACTGTCCAACTTCCTTTACCTTTTCGGGTGTCCCAGTCAGTCCAATCAGCCGTGGGTGAAAATCTGTGATGTACTTAGCCATAGAAGCCACATCATCTCTTTCAGGATCGACAGTTATAAACAGTGGCTGCACAAAAGGCAGGTTTGACTCATCTAGCAGCTTTACCACACTGCTCATCTTTTCCATTTCCTCAGGGCAGATATCAGGGCAGTGTGTGAAGCCAAAGTATATGAGCACCCATTGCCCCAGGAAGTCCTTTTTGGTCCGTTGCTGACCAGTGTGGTCCAGCAAGCAGAAGTCTCCCTGACCTATGGCCACTTTCTTCAACTGCTCTATCCGCTTCATCTGCAACTTCTGCTGTTTTTCCTCATGCACATACCACCAGGTGCCAATTATAACACCTCCAACAAGCATCGTCATGGCCAGTCGTGTTTGAAGCTTTATCTTGGCTGAGAAACTGGACTTTGGAGGTTGGTTGTCCTTAGAAAACATGGCTCGATGGTGCCCAAATGACTGCAACAGAAAGGCTCTCTTGCAAGGACTATGGAAATGTGCTTGTTTACTGATTTGACACTTATTTGTGTGTATTGTGTAGCAGCTATACAACCTTGGTATATAATATAATGAGTCATAATTGTATTTATTGTGGCTGGCTTGTAGAGTGATTCTCAGCATGCTCCATGATGATGTAAAACTGGCAAGAGATCGGACACCAAGCATCTTCAGATCTGGAGAAGAAGAAAAAAATGCATACAAATGATTTAGGTAAACACTGAATACTTAAGGATTTTGGTTCCTATTGCGGTTCCGCAATAGGACAATTTAACCTGCACAATTAACCTTATCCAGAAAAGGCCAGGATGTCTGCAGGGTTTCATTCCCTAAAAGCAGAGGTCGCACCTGCTATTAATAAAAGTCTGCAGCCAAACTGAAAGGCAATTTAACTTATGAAGTTTTATCTGCCCCAAGTCTTGCATTCTAGTTATTTTTTGTCCAAACACTCTAGATTTAAGTAAACAGCTAATTAACAGTCCTTCTGCAGGACCAGGGATGGGAGAAGACCTTGTGTTTGTCCTGCACTAACACACATACTTCAGATGAGAGGTTTGGAGTCTTTTCAGGACCAGTACCGGAAAAATACCACCAAGATAATAAACCACATTTGTTTAAGATAATGATTGTGATCCTGCTCTTTAAACACGGCACTAGAACACACAGTATCTGAACCTCATGCAGTGTGTTACATCCAATAAGAGTCCGTTTAGATACACTGACATACGCGTATGACATAATTCATCTGTCGAGGACTCATCACATGAAAACATCTCTAAAAAGATTAAAATAAATTAAAATCTTATTTCCAATCCTTCTCACCTCAGGATTAGCTTCATAACCAGCCGAACCAAGACTATATGAAACGAGTAAATACTCCTTTACTTTCGAAACAACAGATTCACCATGTCAGAGATATTTATTTTATGAAGTCGAGATATTGTTTTAATATTGACTACTTTGGTATATGGTATATACCGTGGTAAATGGTATATTTAATAAAACAGTACTGTTTGTATTTTAATACGTTTCAAAATTGTGTGAGTTACATTTGCAACGACCCTTATGTTAAGTCGCTGATTTTCGTTAGCTGATTCGTTATAAAGAGATGTTTTTTTTTTTGTTGTTTTTTTTTTTTTGCAAAACGACAAACACAGAATACTCATTTTGTTCAAAGCCACACGAACAAGAGGTATTAGTCACATCGGTTACCAGCAAGTAAAAGAAGGAAAAAAAATGACAAAAATTGAACTTTTAAAATATCACGTTTTCTGAGCTTTTTTGTTTTTTACTTTTTCCAAAAGAGTACTGTATAACTTGAAATCATTTATAAAATGGGACAGATTTGGTTTCCAAGGGCCCACTTTGTTTTGTGTATATGGTACTTTCCTAATACAATAAATAGCTGTACAATATATTGTTCATTATTTTCCAAATTATCTCCCTCAAAATAAAAAAACACATCACATACACCAATTTCTACCACACAACCCAATTTTCTACTAATATACTTTCCAAAAAAGTCTTGAGTAGATACAATGATAAAACAGATGCAAAATTGTTTCTTTTTCCTGACCTCAAAATTCACAAGCATAAGTATTAAGCTTAAATCTTTCCAAAACATGTTTAACAGGATAAATATTATGTAGAATTTTGTAAGACACCTCCTTAATTTTATTGTTGACACAAAACTTTTATTTTCCATGTTTTATCCCAGTATATATTGCCAAATAAGGAAGACCAAAAAAAACCTTGCTGCAGGAAAAGAAACAAAACAAAGGGTATTTCTTATAATATTATTGTTATGTTGAAGGAGAATTAGAGAAATAAGCAGGCAGGACACGCGATGTAGCTTAACATAACCATGCTTCTTTTTTACTTCTCTTCGCATTAGCACTAGCGCATCTTTACATCTCGTAACGTACATATACCATCTAGTGGACATACAGGTAATAGCAATTATATTGTAAGAGAACACAACAATTATTGCTACACTTTTGTTTCAAGATATTAACATTGCCGATGTATAAACTACCACAAAAACCATCTATATTAATTTGCAATGAACTTGAATTCTTTAAGAGAAATACTCTTTGGAATTGCAACAAAAACAATAGCAAAATCTCTTGGTTTAACTGGTAATTGGAACTCCGTGTAAGACAACAAATACCCATCAGAATTTAACAGCTGTTTTACTAAAATAATCCCTTCATTAAGCCAGTTTTGATAGAAAAGTGATTTGTTTTTAAATAATATGTCTTTGTTATTCCAAATGCAATAACTGTGTGGTGAAAAATTGTGTTTAAGTCAAGTCAAGTCACTTTTATTGTCACATCACCACAACACATGTGCCATGGTGAGTGAAATTCTTGGGAGCGTGCTCCAGAAATTGCAGGACAATTTACATACATTAATTAGGAAACAGAAATTAAGAACAGTGTACATACGGGTGAAAATGTGCTAAATGCTCATTACCAGGTGAAATGTGCAAATGTGAAAAGATGCAATGTGCTCATACAGTGATGCCTCGAGATACGAGTGACATACGAATTTTTTGAGATACGAGCTGTGATTCGACCAAATTTTTGTCTTGAGATACGAGCAAATTTTTGAGATACGAGCATCCGCCGCCGCCAAAACAAAGATCCCCAACAACCACTTGTGCTCTCTTTCCCCCGCCTCAGCTCCCGCGTCACACTCGGTTAAAACAGCCTTTCCACTGCACACGACAAACGACGGCCGATAAACAGGAAGTCATTCATTTCCTATGGAGAGTCGCAAAGGCGCTGCGTGAGGTGCCGACCATCTGCGGATCCGTAATTTTCGGATCCGTTAAAAAATTTAACTTGTGCGACTACACCGCATCCGATATACCGACTGGGCAGGTTTTTATTAAAACGACCGGCAGATGTTAGTGAGGAAAGAGTGACAAAAAAGGCACAAACAAGTGAAGAGAAAAGCGATGAAGAAATTTAAGCAAAATTAATGTAAAGAAAACAGAAATTGTTCAGTTAAGAGAATTTCAGTTCTGTCAGGACCACTTTGTCAAATGAGGATTTATTAGATAATATGCATACAGTTAGTGTTGGCGGTATGGTTCTGTTCTGGGCAAAAATCCACGCGCCCGTCCGTGCGCATGCGTGGTCAGAGCGCGGAGAGCAGCGACTAGAAAATAGAATAAACCCCCTGTATAACAGAACCACTAATAATGCTCAATTCGGATATTTTGCTCAGATCTGATTTTTTCATTTGGCTGTTCACATTACCTTTTAAAATGTGGCCTATATCAGATACCAGTGTGAACTGTTTGTTGTTTCGAACTGACTCGCATGCGCAAACGAACAACAATGACGTCACACGCAGCACGCCGTTGCGCTAAAATGTTGGCGAGGTTAGCAAACATATCATGTAATGCTATAATGTGATGTATTCAATGCAAACATTATGAGCTGGTTCACGTAACCACTTTATATAACACTCTTAACACACACGTTACCAGTCACGTTTGTGTCACGTTTTCGCCGGCGCAGAAAAAAAAAAAAAAAAGGTTTTGCCGGCGCAAAAAAAAACAAAAAAACTTTTCGCCGGCGCATAATTGTGACGAATGTCGATGTAGATTGACGTAAAAGTCGCATCAAATCCGCCTTGGCTGTTCACACTGCGGCCACATTGGAAAAGATCAGATTTGGGTCTTATTCAGGACCACATATGGAAGTGGCCCAGATCTGATTTGAAAAAATCAGATCTGGGCCAGATTTGAGTGTTCACACTACTCCTGAAGAAGTCTGACCTGCTCACTTGACCCCAAAAAAATCGGATTTGGGCCACTTTTACCTGCAGTGTGAACGTGGCCATAGTATTAGATATGCTCGCTTACGCGTTTTTGGAAAGTAATAAATGAATGAATGGATAAATAAAAAATTAAATAATTAGAGAAAGAGGGAGAGAGAGAAAAATATGTGGAGATTTATGACGTAAACTGGTACAACGAACACAGGTTGCGGCATGGTGGAGTCGGGGTTGGAGGAGGGAGTTTAGATCGCGGCAGCAGCGAAGCGCTAGAAAGCAGCTCTATGAATGGGAATTTAAATAATAATTAAAATTATATGGTAATATGGATGTCGTAACCGGATTGGTGCGCGTCGTGGACAGCTGATTAACAGCTGATGCACGCTTGACGACGTGGTCTGCCAGAACTAACGCGATGCTTGATTTAAGTTCGTTAATTTTAGTGAAGTTTAGTTAAGTTCCATTTAAGTGTAAAGTAGCATTAAGAGTGTACAGTAGCGAGTAAGTGAACAGCGAAAGTGTACGTACGAGACAAAATTCCTCCTGTTTACTCCTCCCTCAACCTCCGTGCACATCTTCCGTGAAGTAAAACCAGATTATTTTTTTTTTTTAACATTCTCTTTTATTACTGTATGTTTTTATACAATATTTGTCCTTTATATATACAGGTACTGTGCATTGTTCATATTCAAAACACATAAACAAAACAACTGGAGTGGAATTTTGCGAGCTGGAACGGATTAATGGGATTTCAATTCATTTAAACGGGGAAAATTGTTTTGAGATACAAGCAATTTGAGATACGAGCAAGGTCACGGAACGAATTAAACTCGTATCTCGAGGCATCACTGTACATAGTCAGTACACACAGTGTACTATTAAACATATTTACAATGCACTACACATTATATACAATATGTACTTATATATGTACATGTACATATATATGTATATATGTATGTATAAGTATAAATATAAATATTATATATATGTAATATGTTAAGGTGCAGATTGTACAGATATAGAAATGTCCAGTGGTACAGATAGATTATTGTCAGACAGATTATTATATTGAATTAAATGCAGTGTGTATGTAGAGTCCAGTGTTGAACTGTTGAAGTTAAAGTGCAGTGTGTGGCATACCATATTGTGGAAGTATGCTGTAGGGTGTATTAGTTATTACTGTTAATTAGTCTGGTTGCCAGCGGTGCTGGTTCCAAACCAGGCAGTGATGCAGCCCGTCAGGATGCTTGCTATAGTGCAGGTGTAGAATGTTCTGAGGATCATATGTTATGGGACTGTCCAGGTGTACAAAAATTCTGGGACATCACGCTTGATGGTATATATAAGATTATCGGCATTCGTTTTCCTAAGGATCCTGTTGTTTTGTTGTTGAATGATAATTCCAGGTTTCCTGTAAATGGGAAACAACTGAAATTTTGGCTGGCAGCTTTGACTGCGGCAAAGAAACTTTTAGTTCAACGCTGGAAACCCCCGCATGACCTTTCTGCTAAGCACTGGATTCACTCCTTATTGGAAATACTTTATCTGGAACTGTCTTCTGCAAGGACTAATCACGCAAAGCCTGCTACTCTTTCTATGTGGCAGAACTGGATTTCCATAGCTTCAAAGATTTTGGTTATTTAGTCTAAGGTTGTTATTCGGTTGTGAATATTACAACTGATTCAATTTGTATATTTTTGTGTATATTTCTTTGAGCTTATTCTGTTGTACTTTTGATTTACATGAGTCCTGGGGTGCAGTGGGATAGGGGTGGGATGGGGGTGGTTGTGGGTGGGTATTAGTTTAAATCAGGATCTTTCTTTTTCTGTTGTGTTGTATTTTTGCATATTCTATCAAAATAAAAACAGTGAATTACAAAAAAAAGAATGTTCTGAGGATGCTGGGGCTCATTAGTCTCAGGAAGAAGAGGCGTTGATGTGCCTTCTTCAGCACTGCGTCGGTGTGTATGGACCAGTTAAGATCCTCACTGAAGTTAACACGCAGAAACTTGAAGCTGCTCACCCGCTCCACAGGTGTCTTGTCGATGGTGATGGGTTTGTGTTCTCTGCTCTGTCTCCTGAAATCCACCACCAGCTCCTTGGTCTTGTCAATGTTGAGTGAGAGGTGGTTCTCCTGGCACCATTTAGTCAGGGTGCTCACCTCTTCTCTGTAGGCCGTCTCATCGTTGTCGGTGATCAGGCCTATCACTGTTGTATCGTCAGCGAATTTGACGATGACGTTGGAGCTGTGTGTGGCTGCACAGTCATGTGTGTACAGGGAGTACAGGAGTGGGCTGAGGACACAGCCCTGAGGAGCACCAGTGTTGAGGATCAGCGGGGATGAAGTATTGCTGCCCATTCTTACCACCTGACTTCTGCCTGTCAGGAAGTCCAGAATCCAGTTGCACAGAGAACTGTTTAGTCCCAGAGTCTGGTGCTTCGCAACAAGTGTGGCAGGCACTATGGTGTTAAAAGCAGCCTTGCGGATGTTTACCCGTTGGAAGGATAAGGTTACATCCGTGACAGAGACAGAGAGTGGACTCACATCTTCTGCAGCAGCCGCGGGAGGGTTCTCTGTGAGGGCATGGTTGAGAGCCTCGAAACGAGCATAAAAGTTATTTAGCTCATCCGGTAGGGAGGAGGCAATGTTCACAGTCGCTGATTTATTCAGTTTAAAATCCGTGATGTTATTGATGCCCTTCCACATGCTTCTCGCATCGTTGGTGTTGAAATGTTCTTCAACTTTGTTTTCAAATTGTCTGTTTATAGATCAAATTCCATGCTAACAGGGCCTGTCTATGGAAACCAGCCAGTTTAACCGGAATTTTATCAACAGAAAAATTGCATTTCAACAAAAATATATTGCATGCCCCCTAAATTATTATTGAGTGTACTATAATCCAGAACCTCTAGCCCCCCTTGTTCTTTAGTATTGCATATGACCTCTTTCTTTAAATAATGGGCCTTTTTTCTCCAGATACAGTCATACAATATCTTATCCAAATCTTTCATCACAATAGAGGGCATATCTAATGATAAAGAAGTGTATACAGATCTGGAAATACCTTCTGCCTTAGACAATAACACCCTCCCAAAATAAATGATAAAGCTCTCATTAACCACAAATTAAATTTCTTTTTTTTTTTTTTTTTTTTCAATAATTGGTTCAAAATCTGACTGGCTTCTTTGTTTATCATTTTTGCAAATGACTTTACCCAGATAAGTTAAATGGTGTTTAACTGTTGGACCTTCTATATGCGTAAGGGAGCAAGCTTTTACGGGAAACAAATTTATCTAGATTCATTTTAAGAACCCACCCGACGCATCAGAGAATGCCTCAATAACTCTAATTATAACTGGAACCTCAATTTTGTTTTTAAAAAAATAGCCGTGTCATCAGCAAACTGACTAAGTTTAAATTCTGCACCTAAAGCATTGATACCATTAAATTGACTTTTCTTAATATGTACTGCCAAAACTTGAGTGACTAACAAAAATAAAAAAGGAGAAAGAGGGGGATTGCCTAATTCTACAATTGATATCAAACCTTTGTGAAGTTCCACCAGCACGAACCTTTTGGTGTAGTAAAATATATTAGATTAACCCTAATAATTTCTACATAGTAATATTAACATTTATTGAATACTAGATTTTCCTAAGTAGAATTGTAAATAAATACACAATTAATTCATGTAAAAAATGAACTGTGTGGGACTAGTAAGTTTTATTAGATATTTTATCGTATTATTTAACTGTTTTATAGTCACTGCACATAGACCTAAAAATACCAAGTAAATTTTAATGCGCTCACTGTGCGTCATTGCCGGTGAAAATCTTGGAAAGGAGGCTGAAAGTGTTGGTAGCTAACCAGCAGGACCCTTGCCTGTCTGAAGCTGCCTCGACAGCTACGGCCCATCTGCCGCGAGCTAGTAAGAGCTGGGCGGACATGATGGAAGCCGGATCCCCGGACATGCCTCCGCAGTTCGATGGCCTTCTCATGCAGGTGGATGACGAACTCCAGTTCAGAGTCGAGAGGGAGGTCAGAGCCATGTGCAGTGTCACCAAGCACTCACACACACAGGGGAATTGTTGATAAAACATGCATTGTCGCAGCCAAGCCACGGGCTGAGGGCGATATGCTCCCCAGGTTCGGGAAACATATCAATAAATGTTGCACTATCGCAGCCAGGCAAACAGCCAAGGGCGATATGTTTAAAAAACCCCAAAAAATACAAAGTCACAAAAAGCGCTCCCCCAGTCCCACCGCTGGGGGCAGTGCTCGCTTCCCCGTCAGCGGGAGCCCGCACGGCGCGTGTGATGACGTCATCACTGCGCAACGATGGCGGGGCGGAAGTATACGGGGGCCTTCTCTCTGCCCGCATAGCCAGCTGGCGCACATGCGTGGTTCATCCATGGGTTTTAGCAACAGTTTCACGGTGATACAGACTCCAGTTTGCCATGAAACCGCCTCGTTTCAACGGGCTGATCATGTCAGTGGCCGAGGGAGAATCGGCTCGTGTTTCGAAATCGAAACCCTCCTGCACAAGCAGGCAATCAGAGTGGTACACGGGGAGGAAAGCCGTCAGGGATCCTATTCCCGTTATTTTGTAGTTCCGAAGAAAGGCGGCACAGCCCTCCGTCCTATTTTGGATCTACGTATATTAAACAAGCACCTCAGAAAGTATTCATTCAGAATGCTGACACACAAGGTGCTGTGTCGATCGATTCGCCCAAACGATTGGTTTGTGACGATAGATCTGGCGGACGCATACTTCCACATAGACATTTATCCCTCTCACAGGAAATTCCTCAGGTTTGCATACGCACAGCATACGAATTTCAAACTATACCATTCGGGCTGTCGTTAGCTCCGAGGGTTTTTACCAAATGTGTGGAGGCAGCTCTGTTCCCGTTGCGGGACAGGGGCATAAGGATATTGTCTTACATAGACGATTATCTGATATGCTCGTCGTCAAGAGAGCAAGCCATAAAAGACACAGAGATTGTCCTGAATCACCTCAGAGACCTGGGTTTCAGGATAAACATGATAAAGAGCCGGTTGGCCGGTTGACAACATACGGAGTATTTAGGGCTCAACTTGGACTCCCTTTCGTATCAAGTCACGTTGACGGAAGAGAGAATAGGGTCTTTCACTCAATGTCTTGCTCGTTTTCAGAGGGGACGAGTGGCCCCGTACAGACTGTGCTTACGAATGCTGGGGCATATGGCTTCGGTGATCGCGGTAGTGCATTTGGGGCTACTCAAAATGAGGGATTTTCAGCGCTGGATCGTGCATTTGCGTCTGTGCTCTTGCCGGCATCTCAGCCGACCGGTGAGAGTCAATCATGCATGCGTCGAAGCGCTCAGACACTGGAAAAGCCCTGTGACGCTTGGGTCGGGGATTCCCTTAGGGGCGGTGTCATCGAGAGTAACTATGACAATGGACGTGTCCTTGAAGGGTTGGGGAGCAACCCTAATGGGCAGAACTGTGAACGGCACGTGGCCGCCACAGCTGATGCACAGACATATAAACTATTTGGAGCTATTAGTGGTGTGGCTAGCACTGAAACATTTTCTGAGTTTTCTCAGAGGTCAGCATGTTTTAGTGAAAACGGACAACACTGTAGTGGTTGCTCACGTTGCTCACGACTCACGTTCCAGGGATCTTGAACAGAGGAGCAGATTTATTGTCCAGGGGAAATCCCCTTTACGGGGAGTGGAAACTCCATCCTCAGGTGGTGAGCCAGGTATGGCAGAGGTATGGTCAGGCTGCCGTAGATCTCTTCGCCTCGCAAGAAAACACTCAATGCCCTCTGTATTTCTCTCTGGTGGACGCAAATGCACCGTTGGGTGTGCATGCTTTAGCCCATCAGTGGCCGGACATGCTTCTGTATGCATTTCCCCCTCTGAGCTTAATCTCCCCCACTTTAGCCAGAGTGAGGGAGCAGTGTCTGTCATTAATTCTGATAGCCCCGCGCTGGCCATCCCGACATTGGGTGGCAGAGAGAGTTCAACTATTGTCGGGGCAGCCGTGGCTGCCTCCCCCCCATGGAGGGACCTTCTGTCTCAGGCGGGGGGGGGGAATTTACCATCCTCATCCAGACATGTTAGCCCTCTGGGCCTGGCCCATGAGAGGTGGAATCTGAATGCGGCTGGCTTGCCCTCGTCAGTTATACATACTATACAGAGTGCGAGAGCCTCCTCTACCCGCGCTCTTTATAGCAATAAATGGCGTGTTTTTGAAGAATGGTGTGGGCGGAGAGTGATTATCCCTTTTCAGTGCTCTGTTAGGGATATATTGTGCTTCCTCCAAGATCTGCTTGATAAAAGGAAGGCTTTCTCCACCATTAAGGTGTACCTGGCAGCTATTTCAGCCTGCCATGTAGGTTTTGGGGAAAAGTTGGCAGGCCAGCACCCTTTAATAAGTCGTTTTATGAAGGGGGCGCGCCGCATACGGCCGGTGTCTAGGCAGATGGTTCCTTCATGGGATCTGCCCATCGTCTTAGATGCCTTGTCTCAACATCCATTTGAGCCAATAGAGGCGGTGAGTCTTAAGTATCTCTCTTTTAAGACGACACTGCTCCTGGCTTTGATGACAGCCAAGCGTGTGAGTGATTTACATGCTTTGTCGGTTAGCCCGTCTTGCTTACAATTCGCTCCGGGGCTCACTAAAGTTTCTTTTCGTCCTAATCCTGCTTTCGTGCCTAAGGTTTTGGATTTGGCATATAGGTGCCCGTCTACTGTACTGCCTGCTTTTCATCCTCCTCCGTTTTCTTCTCCGGAGTAGCAGAAACTTAATACATTATGCCCGGTGCGGGCTCTTCAGGCATATGTGGACAGAACAGCTGGTTTCAGAACTTGTGACCAGCTGTTTGTGTCTTGGGCTACTCCTCACACAGGGAAGCCGTTATCTCGCCAGCGGCTATCCCACTGGATTGTGGAGGCGATATCTGTGGCTTATGGTTGCAGGGGTCTTCAGCCCCCTAAGGGTTTGAGAGCCCACTCCACTAGGGGTATGGACACATCGTGGGCTTTACTCAAGGAGTTTCTGTTCTGGACATTTGCTTGGCGGCGAGTTGGGCAACGCCGCATACGTCTGTGCGATTCTATAGGCTAGACGTTTCGGAGCCGTCCTTAGCGCACGCAGTGCTGGGAGCCGGTTCTTCTGTACCCATTTGGAAACAGTGATATGGGTGCATTCAGGGAGCTGTCTATATCTCCCATAGTGAAACACCGAGTGAAGTTAGAAAAAGAACTTTGGGTTACTTAACGTAATCCCTGGTTCTTTGATAACAGAGTGAGGTGTTTCACCAGCACTTCCCTCCTTGCACTTGGACGGGAAGAAATCTTGTTAATGACGTATACAGGGGTCGACCTGTCTGATATAGGCAGGGCAGAGCCTGGTCGCAGGTCGACCTGTCTGTCAATGACTGCACGGGTCATAAAGTTAGCGCGGATATCATGCTGCACGGGTCATGAAGTTAAAATAGCCTTGCACAAAAAAGACTGCACGTCATCTGGTAAGCAATCCATAACAGTATAGTGTATTACAGTAAAGTTATTGAGGTTTTTTTATTATGAAAATTCATAAAAATTAAACAAAAAGACATTTCCCCAAATAAGTGTTGTAGTATAACTATCAGGATATCAGTCATGTGTGAGCTGGTGACAGTACAGTGTATTACAGTGACGTTATTGATTTTTTTGTATTTGCTTTTCGGGTTTTGCACTTTGCAGACGGTCCCTTGGAATCTGTCTCTCAGGTGTTCGCACATAGAGATTTATGTATTTTGTCCAACGCGTAAGAAAGCTGATATTGAGGAAAATTGTCACTATTGTCTGTCTTCAAAACTTGAGAGCCCTGATAATTTAAAAAGAGAAAAAGTTGTTACATACAGTTGTGCACAGTACAATATGGTGATGTAATTGATGTATGATTTAGCGGTGTCAGAATACAGCTTGTATTTCAGCAGAATATTTCTATCTGTAGTTTAATGTATTATCATTAATTCTGTTGTTTTAATATAACACATTTTGTCTGTTTATTTACAGGGTTACTAGATCTGAGACACGAGACCTTCAGCACTGGTGTCTGGTGTGTCATTAAGGAGAAACAGTAGGCTTCTAATGTCATGTCTTGGCCATGCAAATATTGCAAATTTGAGACATCAAAACGTGTAAGAGCTTTTAAAGCATTATAGATTAAAACATCCACACACTGGTCTAGGCTGGTCTGTGCCCTGCTTGTACTCGGATTGTCCTTGCTCATTTAGAGGTTGGGGGCCACTTCGTGCACATTTGTCTAGGCACCACACACAAACAGAACAGCTAAGGCAAACTGCTTCATTTTCATGTCTTGTGTGTAATTTGTTTAGTTGTCACACAGAGAGGCAGTATTTTGAACACCTTGGTGTTCATCTGAAAAAGCATGAAACTGTTCATTGTGTTTTTAGAGATTGTGACTACAGTACCTATATATATTCAACTTTTGCTTCACATAGAAGTAGGAAGCACAATCCTCACTGCCTTGAAGATATTAAAAATACAGTATTTCAGACATACTCAAATCAGACATTAGAATATAGTAGTTTGTTAGATGAAAGTGATGTTAGTTTTGATGATGCACTTCTAGAAGAGAGTGAAGATTTGGGTGAAGTCATTGTTGATCAGCTTGGTTCCTTAATGCTTAAATTAGGTTGCATCTTTAATGTGCCTAGTAGATGAAATTGTAGGGGAACTTCAGTTTATTACTTGTACAACATCTGCACCTGTAATCAAAGACATTGTCAACAACACATTAAAAAAGCATAACTGCAGTGTAGAAGAGCTGGTCATCACAGATCTAGTAAATAACATTTGCAAGTTAAATCCTCTTAGTGCTGCATTCAGTGAGAAAGATCCTCTCGGCACAGCACATAATCGAAATCGGTATCTAAAGGAACATTTCTCTATCATTGAGCCACTGGAGTATATACTTGATGCGAAAGAGGGAAGGACAATCCAGTATGTACCAATTTTGCAGTCTTTGTCAGAAATTCTAAAAAATTGTGGCATTCAGGATAAGTTGTTCAAAAGTGCAAGACACTGTGGGTCAGTATGCCAGTTTTCATGATGGTTCCAATTTCAAGGAAAATGAATTTCTATCTGGTGAGGAGTTAAGACTTTCACTTTTACTTTACTGTGATGATTTTGAAATTTGTAACCCTTTAGGATAGGGTTGCCACCCGTCCCGTGAAATACGGAATCGTCCCATATTTACAGGCAAAATGACGCGTCCCGTATTGATTTGTCCCGTATTTTACATAGGTCCACATTAAACAGCATCCCATGCAAATCACCCCACCCGCAATGTGTGGAGACGCGTCCTATTCTGCCCCTGATTGGGTAATACACGTTGCCATCGTTGGTTTGATTGGGTTACGGCCCGTGAATCGCGGCCAATCAGAGTCAGAGGAGGGCGGGACGCCGCCTCGCCGGTTCTTTTGACAGAGTCAGAGTGACAGAAAATCCATATGAATCCATATGAAAATCCATATGTTCATCTCCGATGGCTGCCAGGTGGGTGGCTCTCTTTCAAGTAGCTAACCTGCCTAACATGCTGTCCATCATCATCCACATCTTAAGCATCCCAGCATCCACTGGTTATGTGGAAAGGATCTTTTCTAGAATGGCCAACAAATGGAGTGACAGGTGCTCTGTGGAGCTCATTAGGAGTGAACTCTTGATCACTTTTAACTTTGAGCAGTCCTGTTCAGAGTTTTACTGTAGCTGTTTGAAAGACAAACAGCTTCTCAGTGCTGCACGGAGTGACAAGAAGTACACTTATAAAAGAAAGTAGGCCTGACATGCTCCAATACTGCACACTACTACTTCTGGTCCGCTGATATTCACTGACATCCACTGATGTTATTATGTTCATGATGTTCATGGAAGATCTTTTGCAAGTTTGCAAGTTATAATTACTATGTTATGGATCTGTTAATTTAATAATAAGTTAATAAAATATGGTTCACATCTCACAAGTTCCTCCAAAAGCTTATTTTTTGTGTTCTCAGTCACAATTGTTGGCACGCCATCGGGACTGTGGTCATCATGGCCCCGAGGGGTGTGGCCCCCGCTGCGGCAGGCGTCCCTTATTTTTCTGTATTGAAGGTGGCAACCCTACTTCAGGAACTTCTCGCAAGAAGCACAAGGTAACAGGAGTCTACTGGGTGTTGGCTGACATTTCATCTGTATTAAGGGCTGCATTATCATCAATTTACTTGAGTATCTTGTGCAAGGCAGATGATGTTAAGAAATTTGGCTATTCTGCAGGGCTAGAACCATTGTTAAAGGATTTGAAAAGCTTGGAAGAGGATGGAATTTTTGTGCCTCACTTAGGAAAAGTAACAAAAGGCACAGTAATTTCTGTGATTGCTGATAACCTTGGTGCTCACTCACTTGGTGGGTTTGTTGAAAGTTTCAGTGGGTCATATGTTTGCAGATTTTGTATCGGAGACCGGTCACAATTTCAAGAACTTGAAGTAAGGACAGGAGAATTTCCTTGTAGAACAAAACAGCAATATCAGTTGGATGTCGATGCAGCATTAGCGAGTAACAACCATAGCCACGGAGAAAAAGCAAGCATCTCTCGGTCTTGTCAGTCTCTGTTATCTTTCTGCCTACATTTTTTTAAGCATTAAAATCATAGTTATTTCAAATCATTGCAATACTTTGTTCATTTAGATATATCTTGCAGCCCTATTAAAATTTAAGCATGTTATAATCTACATACACCTTTAATGTTTGTGGATTTGTTCAAAAAAATACTTTTTATGTATTTTTTGTTCACTTCTCTTGCAGTTCTGCTTGCCAAACACTATGATGTCTGCCTGCACTCAACTACGTGTTAGCATTGATGAGACTGCAGTTCACAAGTTAACCCTACCAGATGGAATACCTTGTACAGTAGATGAACTTTTGACAGCTGCACAGGATCATTTTCAACTCCAAGGGAGTTTTAGTGTTACGTATATGGACAAAGATTTTGAAAACCAATTCTTCACGCTGACATCAACAGATTTGGTTAAGGACAAAGACACAATCAAGCTAGTCAAAATAGAACCTTCTGTTATTCTGACATTGACTCCCATCAATGAAGCTGCAGATAACTCCCCTCCACTCTCGCTGAACAATTCTTTCCAGGATGAAAGTTCTTCTATTAGTTCATCTGACACCATTATTTTACAACCGTCCGCAAAGTGTCGATCAGAAGTTTGGCCAACTAATTTTGTGATACCCACCTTTTCATATGATGTTGAAACAATCCTTCAAAAGGCAAATGATGATTTTAAAAGTAATGGTACACGCCTTCACAGTTCAAGCATCAACTCTAATGTGCTTGAGAAGCTTGCAGAACAAATATTTAGCTACACTGCCTATCCCACCCGGCTTCAAATCCTGGCCGTTGTAGAAGCCCTGTTGAACAAGCATCCGTGCCTGAAGGAGCCTGGCACTTCATTTTCAGGTATGTACGGGTGGCAGCATCGTCTTAAGTATAAGATGGCCAATTACTGTTCCAAATTAAGATTACTGAGTTGACCTGCCAAGGGACTACAGATGAAAAATAGCTCTTCAGCTAATTCAGGCACATTTACATTTTGAGTGTAAACAAAAAATGTTGATTGATGTGCAGTGTCCCTTTCAAATAAATAAAAGAAAAAAAAAAAAAAAAAGAAATCGTGAAATACCTTGTCCTGAAGTTCACATCAACTCCTTAAGAAGTAAATTACCTGGTGCGAAAAATCCTGCCAAAAACTGCAAAAGACCAAGGAAAGCGGAGGTGAATTACCTCCCGCCACATCCAAGTGGAGAAACCGAAGACAGCCTTGAAGTAGAGAGGCAGGAGCTCCTCAATGAGGTGAAGAAAAAGAACAACTATAATGTGATAAAAGAAAAAAATGGCCAAAACATTTTCCTATCGAAGGCTTGAGGCTGTGAGTGGTTGTCTTGCTGTTGAGGATTTTAGAAAGAGAGGGCCTGCCTTATTTTGTGAAGCTGAGTTATGTAAATCTAACCCTTGAAATGTTACCCCTTAAATGTTGCGGCAGTAACAATAACTTGATTATTCATATCTTTTCAGGGGAAAGAGGAATTTAGAAGAATAACTACAACTTCTCTGGAGCAGAGCTTCATGTATAAACTTGACCTCTACACACCAAAACTTATTGCCCTCATGAAGCTTAAGGGAGGCATTGCGAGGACAAAGCTGAGGCCGCACTTGGACAAACTGAGTCAGGTATGTTTTTTTTAAATTGTTCACTTTATTCAGGATGATAGGTGTACTGTCTCACACACACTGTGCACACATACTGTACAGCATCAATCCTCACTCTCATTAGTCCACTTATTCAATTTTATTAATATAGTACTTTATACAATACACAGGCTGTTTACACTTTGCATTAAGATGTGTTACATACTGTACGGTGTACACCCTGAGCTCTTTATATGCAAGGAGTGTTTATGGGAATTTGCGTAGTGTCGTACCCGGGCATTGTTTATTTCACATGGCTTTTAAGAAAACTACAATGACAAATTTATATTCAACCCCCCAAAGTGGCTAGAAGGAGTAGCTGTCTTACCCACCACCACTGAAATCTACCGGCATTTGTTGACGGGTGTTGATGTCAAGCCCTGCGGACAGTATTCTGGATGTTCTGACTGACACATCCTTTGAGTAGTGACGGTCCCCTTCTGAAGATCTTGGGTATTCAAATTATAAAAGAAAGCTTCCGACAAATGGCTTTTATTCGCGGGATTTGTCGAAAATAAATAAAACAGATAATTCACTTAGTGCCTCCTCCCTGTAGTGTGATGTAATGAGAAGTTTGTTTTTCATGCGTATTAGTAACGAGAATCAAGTTATTTGTCTTTTTTATTAACATTTTGAGTTTTTTTTTTTAATAGAATTTTTAATAGATCTTTAATAGATCATTTAAGTAATAATTATAACAAAAAACAAAAAGGCATTTAAAATGCCATTTTTATGTAATTTGACAAACTTCCGGTTCCATCCGAATACAAATACAAATAATTTTGAGATTGATACAGATACAAATACTGATTCCGCTGCACACCCCAACAATACATAAAATGTATGGCCATAACTGACTTTAGAGGTCAATTAGTTGGTCTTAGCTGGTAGACTAAACACTGAACATCTGGCCTGGATACATAGAACAAGGTGACTCCAAAAACCCTGGGATGAACCTAAAAGTGATAAGTAAAACTGAAGGGCTAATGTAAGAGCAGGAAATATTCATCTTTAGATAGAACAACGTACTTGATGTTTCATTATGTGATTGACATTGCAGTATAATTATTGCAGTATAAAAAATGACAAGTCTGCATGCTGAACAACACTGCTTAGGTCTTAGATATTACAGTACTGTGCAAAGGTCTTAGGCGTGCTAGTATTTTACCCCCAAAAGAGGTTTTAAGCCAGTTAAGTTTTTCCTTTGCTGTATTGTACCAGTAAGAATTTTCAGTTTACATTTTTAAACATTCATTTTGTCATAATCCAGTTAGATTTTTGTATGCACAAGGAGTCTGACAACAGCCGGTGCTACACACCTGATCTCATCATCATCAAATCTGTCTATTATTACATGAAAACTGAGACAAACTAAATTCAGAAGAACTTAACTGGCTTAAAACCTCTTTTGGGGGAGTAAACGTGCCTAAACATGTCTTAAGCATGCCTAAGACCTTTGCATAGTTCAGTATGTGTTGACAACATTATTCTCTTCACAGAACCAAAGCATTGAGGTGAGATGTGAAGCTATTATCCGGAGCCTCATACTGTACTTTGGTGAAAAAGAAGAGGAACTTTTTGAAGAATGCTTGGTAAAGCTTTTTTGTAACATTTTTAAATTGTGTTACCATGAAGTTAAGCCTGAAATAAGAGGCATATAAATTCTTAACCTAATGCCAAATTCTCGTTTGTACTAATTTGCACTTTTGCCATTTGTACTATGTTGACCTTTAGTAACGTTTTCAGTTTTATGCCTTATAACCACCTGGTCTTACTATCTTTTTTTTTTTTTTTTTTACAAACTTTTAACACCAAGATGGACCAGACTTTAGAAGCATCGAGGTGTTTATACTGTGTTTTGAATTTAATTTATTCAAGGCAAATAGAGGTGGGAATTTGTTTTGTTAAAGTTATCATTTTTTCCCAGTTTTCATTTACTTTTATCTAGAACGTTTAACATCTTTAATAAATAGCTTTAACATCTGTTTTATGCAAAATGTTTTGATACCATTGGGGAAAATAAAAAATTTTATTGTATTTAACGACTGTGATGTTTGACAAAGTGATTAAATTTATTTGGTAATATCATTATTATTAATAATGTTTACTTAATTATTACTACAAAGGAAAATAAAAAACAGTAAATTTTACAAGTTCGTTTTTTCAGTGCATGCTGATACCTAAGATTGCATGATCATACCATTCAGAAATCATCAGATTTTCAGTTTAAATCATATTTTTATCAACATATTGGCCTTTAATATCAACTATTATATTTTATATTATTCAGCATAAAATAGTGTAAAAAAGCTTTTTTTCCACAAAGACATTGTGTCCTATCATGTTTCAGCGAAAAAGCCCTTTTCAAGCTTGTCAGAAGTGAGCTTATATAAGGTTGCACGAAAAACCACTAAGGGAAGGCACTAGAGCCTGAGACTGCAGGAAACGCATTTTCAGCTCCTGAGAAGCACTTCTGTACATGCATGCAGGGATTCACTCAAAACACATGCTGATACCTAAGATTGCATGAAATTGATCATACCACACACAAATCATCAGATTTTCGAGTTTAAATCATATTTTTATCAACATGGCCTTTAATATCAACTATTATATTTTATATTATTTAGCATAAAATAATGTAAAAAGCTTTTTTTCCCAGATATCTGACATAAACACACTGTGTCCAATCATGTTTCATGGAAATAAGGAAACAGCCCTTTTCAAGCTCGTCAGATGTGAGCTTATATAAGGTTGCACGAAAAACCACGAAAGGAAGGAACTAGAGCGCTGAGACTGCGGGAAACGCGTTTTCGGCTCCTGAGAAGCACTTTTGTGCATGCATGCAGGGATTCACTCAAAACACATGCTGATACCTAAGATTGCATGAAATTGATCATACCACAAACAAATCATCAGATTTTCGAGTGTAAATCATATTTTTATCAACATATTGGCCTTTAATATGAACTTTTCTTTTTTAATATTATTTAGCATAAAATAATGTAAAAAAGCTTTTTTCCCAGATTTCTGACATAAACACACTGTGTCCTATCATGTTTCATGGAAACAAGGTGAAACAGCCCTTTTCAAGCTTGTCAGATGTGTGTGCTCATATAAGGTTGTACGAAAAACCACGAAAGGAAGTCGCTAGAGCACGGAGACTGCGGGAAACGCGTTTTCGGCTCATGAGAAGCACTTTTGTGCATACATGCAGGGATTCACTCAAAACACATGCTGATACCTAAGATTGAATGAAAATGATAATAACACACACAAATCATCAGATTTTCGAGTGTAAATCATATTTTTAACAACATATTGGCCGTTAATATGAACTTTTATATTTTATATTATTTAGCATAAAATAATGTAAAAAAGCTTTTTTCCCAGATTTCTGACATAAACACACTGTGTCCTATCATGTTTCATGGAAATAAGGTGAAACAGCCCTTTTCAAGCTTGTCAGATGTGTGCTTACATAAGGTTGCACGAAAAACCACGAACGGAAGGCGCTAGAGCGCTGAGACTGCGGGAAACGCGTTTTCAGCTCCTGAGAAGCACTTTTGTACATGCATGCAGGGATTCACTCAAAACACATAATGATACCTAAGATTGCATGAAACTGATGATTCCACACACAAATCATCAGATTTTCGAGTTTAAATCATATTTTTATCAACACATTGGCATTTAATATGAACTTTTTTTTTTATATATTATTTAGCATAAAATAATGTAAAAAAGCTTTTTTCCCACATTTCTGACATAAACACACTGTGTCCTATCATGTTTCATCGAAACAAGGTGAAACAGCCCTTTTCAAGCTCGTCAGATGTGAGCTTATATAAGGTTGTACGAAAAACCACGAAAGGAAGGCGCAAGAGCTCTGAGACTGCGGGAAACGCGTTTTCGGCTCATGAGAAGCACTTTTGTGCATGCATGCAGGGATTAACTCAAAACACATGCTGATATCTAAGATTGAATGAAAATGATAATAACACACACAAATCATCAGATTTTCGAGTGTAAATCATATTTTTAACAACATATTGGCCGTTAATATGAACTATTATATTTTATATTATTTAGCATAAAATAATGCAAAAAAGCTTTTTTCCCAGATTTCTGACATAAACACACTGTCCTATCATGTTTCATGGAAACAAGGTGAAACAGCCCTTTTCAAGCTTGTCAGATGTGTGCTTACATAAGGTTGCACGAAAAACCACGAACGGAAGGCGCTAGAGCCCTGAGACTGCGGGAAACGCGTTTTCAGCTCCTGAGAAGCACTTTTGTACATGCATGCAGGGATTCACTCAAAACACATGCTGATACCTAAGATTGCATGGAAATGATCATACCACACACAAATCATCAGATTTTCGAGTTTAAATCATATTTTTATCAACATATTGGCCTTTAATATGAACTATTATATTTTATATTATTTACCATAAAATAATATAAAAAAGCTTTTTTCCGAGATTTCTGACATAAACACACTGTGTCCTATCATGTTTCATCGAAATGAGGTGAAACAGCCCTTTTCAAGCTTGTCAGATATGTGTTTTTATAAGGTTTCACGAAAAACCATGAAAGGAAGGCGCTAGAGCGCTGAGACTGCGGGAAACGCGTTTTCAGCTCCTGAGAAGCACTTTTGTACATGCATGCAGGGATTCACTCAAAACACATGCTGATACCTAAGATTGCATGGAAATGATCATACCACACACAAATCATCAGATTTTCGAGTTTAAATCATATTTTTATCAACATATTGGCCTTTAATATGAACTATTATATTTTATATTATTTACCATAAAATAATATAAAAAAGCTTTTTTCCGAGATTTCTGACATAAACACACTGTGTCCTATCATGTTTCATCGAAATGAGGTGAAACAGCCCTTTTCAAGCTTGTCAGATGTGTGTTTTTATAAGGTTTCACGAAAAACCATGAAAGGAAGGCGCTAGAGCGCTGAGACTGCGGGAAACGCGTTTTCAGCTCCTGAGAAGCACTTTTGTACATGCATGCAGGGATTCACTCAAAACACATGCTGATACCTAAGATTGCATGGAAATGATCATACCACACACAAATCATCAGATTTTCGAGTTTAAATCATATTTTTATCAACATATTGGCCTTTAATATGAACTATTATATTTTATATTATTTACCATAAAATAATATAAAAAAGCTTTTTTCCGAGATTTCTGACATAAACACACTGTGTCCTATCATGTTTCATCGAAATGAGGTGAAACAGCCCTTTTCAAGCTTGTCAGATATGTGTTTTTATAAGGTTTCACGAAAAACCATGAAAGGAAGGCGCTAGAGCACTGAGACTGCGGGAAACGCGTTTTCAGCTCCTGAGAAGCACTTTTGTACATGCATGCAGGGATTCACTCAAAACACATGCTGATACCTAAGATTGCATGAAAATGATCATACCACACACAAATCATCAGATTTTCGAGTTTAAATCATATTTTTATCAACATATTGGCCTTTAATATGAACTATTATATTTTATATTATTTACCATAAAATAATATAAAAAAGCTTTTTTCCGAGATTTCTGACATAAACACACTGTGTCCTATCATGTTTCATCGAAATGAGGTGAAACAGCCCTTTTCAAGCTTGTCAGATATGTGTTTTTATAAGGTTTCACGAAAAACCATGAAAGGAAGGCGCTAGAGCACTGAAACTGCGGGAAACGCGTTTTCAGCTCCTGAGAAGCACTTTTGTACATGCATGCAGGGATTCACTCAAAACACATGCTGATACCTAAGATTGCATGAAAATGATCATACCACACACAAATCATCAGATTTTCGAGTTTAAATCATATTTTTATCAACATATTGGCCTTTAATATGAACTATTATATTTTATATTATTTACCATAAAATAATATAAAAAAGCTTTTTTCCGAGATTTCTGACATAAACACACTGTGTCCTATCATGTTTCATCGAAATGAGGTGAAACAGCCCTTTTCAAGCTTGTCAGATATGTGTTTTTATAAGGTTTCACGAAAAACCATGAAAGGAAGGCGCTAGAGCGCTGAGACTGCGGGAAACGCGTTTTCAGCTCCTGAGAAGCACTTTTGTACATGCATGCAGGGATTCACTCAAAACACATGCTGATACCTAAGATTGCATGAAAATGATCATACCACACACAAATCATCAGATTTTCGAGTTTAAATCATATTTTTATCAACATATTGGCCTTTAATATGAACTATTATATTTTATATTATTTACCATAAAATAATATAAAAAAGCTTTTTTCCGAGATTTCTGACATAAACACACTGTGTCCTATCATGTTTCATCGAAATGAGGTGAAACAGCCCTTTTCAAGCTTGTCAGATATGTGTTTTTATAAGGTTTCACGAAAAACCATGAAAGGAAGGCGCTAGAGCACTGAGACTGCGGGAAACGCGTTTTCAGCTCCTGAGAAGCACTTTTGTACATGCATGCAGGGATTCACTCAAAACACATGCTGATACCTAAGATTGCATGAAAATGATCATACCAAACACAAATCATCAGATTTTCGAGTTTAAATCATATTTTTATCAACATATTGGCCTTTAATATGAACTATTATATTTTATATTATTTACCATAAAATAATATAAAAAAGCTTTTTTCCGAGATTTCTGACATAAACACACTGTGTCCTATCATGTTTCATCGAAATGAGGTGAAACAGCCCTTTTCAAGCTTGTCAGATATGTGTTTTTATAAGGTTTCACGAAAAACCATGAAAGGAAGGCGCTAGAGCGCTGAGACTGCGGGAAACGCGTTTTCAGCTCCTGAGAAGCACTTTTGTACATGCATGCAGGGATTCACTCAAAACACATGCTGATACCTAAGATTGCATGAAAATGATCATACCACACACAAATCATCAGATTTTCGAGTTTAAATCATATTTTTATCAACATATTGGCCTTTAATATGAACTATTATATTTTATATTATTTACCATAAAATAATATAAAAAAGCTTTTTTCCGAGATTTCTGACATAAACACACTGTGTCCTATCATGTTTCATCGAAATGAGGTGAAACAGCCCTTTTCAAGCTTGTCAGATGTGTGTTTTTATAAGGTTTCACGAAAAACCATGAAAGGAAGGCGCTAGAGCGCTGAGACTGCGGGAAACGCGTTTTCAGCTCCTGAGAAGCACTTTTGTACATGCATGCAGGGATTCACTCAAAACACATGCTGATACCTAAGATTGCATGAAAATGATCATACCACACACAAATCATCAGATTTTCGAGTTTAAATCATATTTTTATCAACATATTGGCCTTTAATATGAACTATTATATTTTATATTATTTACCATAAAATAATATAAAAAAGCTTTTTTCCGAGATTTCTGACATAAACACACTGTGTCCTATCATGTTTCATCGAAATGAGGTGAAACAGCCCTTTTCAAGCTTGTCAGATGTGTGTTTTTATAAGGTTTCACGAAAAACCATGAAAGGAAGGCGCTAGAGCACTGAGACTGCGGGAAACGCGTTTTCAGCTCCTGAGAAGCACTTTTGTACATGCATGCAGGGATTCACTCAAAACACATGCTGATACCTAAGATTGCATGAAAATGATCATACCACACACAAATCACGATTC